>NC_142437.1:41596969-41900000 GCF_059453495.1 Arachis ipaensis
TAGATCTAAACTTTGTACTCTTTGATGGCATGAGTCTCTAAACTCCATTGTTGGGGGTGAGGAGCTCTGCAGCGTCTCGATGAATTAATGCAATTATTTCTGTTTTCCATTCAAACATGCTTGTTCATATCTAAGATGTTCACTCGCGCTTCACTATGAAGAAGGTGATGATCCGTGACACTCATCACCTTCCTCAATCCATGAATGTGTGCCTGACAACCACCTCCATTCTACATCAGATTGAATGAGTATCTCTTAGATTTCTTAATCAGAATCTTCGTGGTATAAGCTAGGATTGATGGCGGCATTCATGAGAATCCGGAAAGTCTAAACCTTGTCTGTGGTATTTCGATTAGGATTCAGGGATTGAATGGCTGTGACGAGCTTCAAACTCGCGATTGTTGAGCGTAGTGACAGACGCAAAAGGATCAATGGATCTTATTCCGACATGATCGAGAACCAACTGATGATTAGCCGTGCTGTGACAGAGCATTTGGACTATTTTCACTGAGAGGATGGGAAGTAGCCATTGACAACGGTGACACCCTACATACAGCTTGCCATGGAAGGAGCCTTGCGTGTGTGAAGAGGAGTACAAGAGAAAAGCTGAAATTCAGATGACAAAGCATCTCCAAAACTCCAACATATTCTCCATTATTGCACAATAAGTATTTATTTTATGCCTTTTTACTTTTCACAATTGAACTTACAAAACACTGTTGTTGGTATCCTGACTAAGAATAATAAGATAACCATAGCTTGCTTCAAGCCAACAATCTCCGTGGGATTCGACCCTTACTCACGTAAGGTATTACTTGGACGACCCAGTGCACTTGCTGGTTAGTTGTGCGAATTTGTGAGAAATAGTAATATTGACATTGACATACACATTTTCGTGCACCAAGTTTTTGGCGCCGTTGTCGGGGATTGTTCGAGTTTGAACAACTGACGGTTCATCCTGTTGCTTAGATTAGGAAGATTTTGTCTTTTGGGTCAGAGTCTTTTATTATTGTTCTTGTTAAAATTTTAGAATCCTTATTTTCTTTTTTAAAAAAAATTTTCGAAACTTTATTTTTTATTTTATTTTATTTTATTTTTATTTTTACTAATAATTGAGTTTTTCTGTTTGAGTTTAGTTTTATATTTTAAGTTTGGTGTCAATTGCATGTTTTTATTTTCTTTTAAATTTTCGAAACTGTGTTCATTGTTCTTTCTTAATCTTCAAGTTATTCTTGTTTATTTTCCTTGTTTGATCTTTAATTTTTCTTGTTTTGTGATTTTTCTTGTTTTTCTTGTGCATTTTCGAATTATTAGTATCTAAAAAAAAATTATTCTTAGTTATCAAAAATACTTCTTCAAAACAAGTGTTACATTTATAGCTCAATTGGCTAGAGCGTTGGTCTATGTTCTTGGTAATTGGGTATCTTCTTTTTAAAATCTTTTTCAAAATTAATTTTTCTTTGAATAAATCTTGTGTTAAACTTTAAGTTTGGTGTTTTCTTGTTGATTTTTCTTTAATTTTTGAAAATTTTGTTTTGGTTTTCTAAAAATTTTAAGTTTAGTGTTCTATCTTCATGATCTTGTTGTTCTTGTGAGTCTTCAAAGTGTTCTTGAGTCTTCCTTGTATTTTGATCTTAAAATTTTTAAGTTTGGTGTTTCTTGGTGTTTCCCTCCAAAATTTTCGAAAATAAGGAGCATTAGATATAAAAATTTTAAGTTTTATGTCTTTTTATTGTTTTTCTCTTTTCTTATTGAATTCAAAAATATCTTTTTCCTTTATTTTAATTGATTTTTTGAATTTTACTTTTAAAAATTCAGATTTTATTTTAAAATTTTTTATTTTATCTTATCTTAGTTTTAAAATTTTAAAATTCAAATCTTTATCAAAAATCATATCCAAAATTTTTCAAATCTTCTTAATTAAGTAATTATTTTAGTCTTAAATTTCTTGTTCCTAATTTTCGAATTCTATATTTAATTTCAAACTATTTTATTCTCTTTTCTTTTATTATTTATTCGTTCCCTTTTTACAAAAAAAAATATTTAAAAATAAAAATATATATTCTATTTGCTATTCATATCAATTCCCTTTTCTCTATCATGGATATAAGTGGAATTGAACAGTCCAGAAGGACTCTGGAGTCATATGCCAACCCCACTACTGCTTCATATGGAAGTAGTATCTGTATACCCTCCATTGGAGTTAGTAGCTTTGAGTTGAATCCTCAGCTCATCATCATGGTGCAGCAAAGTTGCCAGTATTCCGGTCTTCCACAGGAAGAACCTACAGAGTTTCTGGCACAGTTTTTACAGATTGCTGACACAGTACATGATAAAGAAGTAGATCAGGATGTCTACAGACTATTACTGTTTTCATTTCCTGTAAAAGATCAAGCTAAGAGGTGGTTAAATAACCAACCTAAAGCTAGCATAAAGACATGGAAACAGCTATTAGAAAAATTCCTGAATCAATACTTCCCTCCAAAACGGATGACACAGCTAAGGCTGGACATCCAAGGCTTTAAACAAGGAGATAAAGAATCTCTTTATGATGCCTGGAAGAGATACAGAGAGATGCTAAGAAAATGCCCCTCTGAAATGTTTTCAGAATGGGTGCAGTTAGACATCTTCTATTATGGGCTTACAGAGAAAGCTCAAATTTCTCTAGATAACTCAGCTGGTGGATCTATACACATGAGAAAGACAATTGAAGAGGCTAGAAATCAGCATCTGTACCTAAATAGTGAATCTTCCATGAAAGAAGAGGCTAAAACAGTAACTGCTGAACTCAGTCCTGCAGAACAAATTACTGAATTCAATCAGCAATTAGATTTTCTAACAAAATAGCTGGCCGAATTCAAGGAGATATTACAAGATACAAAAAGGGCTAATATAAACATGGAAGTACAGTTGAAGCAAACAGAACAGCAGTTATCAAAACAAATAACAGAAGAATGCCAAGCAGTTCAATTAAGAAGTGGAAAAATATTAAATACCTCACTTCAAGGCAGCAGGAAGCCAAGAAATGAACAAACTGCTATTCACGATCCCTCTGAGGACAGTAAGAGCCCAGAGAGGAATAACTCTGGCGTTCAAATGCTAGAAACAAGCAATGATTTGGCGTTAAACACCCAATGGAAGCTCAGTTCTGGCGTTCAAATGCCAGGAACAAGTAAGGAGTTGGCGCCCAACACCACTCCAGCTTCTGACTCTGGCAATCAAATGCCAGTGAGGGATCAGACACACACAAGTGCTGATAACAACCCCTCTAAAAAGGCTTCTCCAACCACCTCTGTAGGAAGTAAACCTGCAGGAACTAAGGTTGAGGAATACAAAGTCAAGATGCCTTATCCTCAAAAACTCCACAAGGAGGAGCAGGATAAGCAATTTGCTCGCTTTGCAGACTATCTTCGGACTCTTGAAATAAAGATTTCGTTTGTAGAGGCACTTGAGCAAATACCTTCTTATGTCAAGTTCATGAAAGAGATCTTGAGTCATAAGAAGGATTGGAGAGAAACTGAAAGAGTTCTCCTCACTGAAGAATGTAGTGCAGTCATTCTAAAAAGCTTCCCAGAAAAGCTTAAGGATCCCGGGAGCTTTCTGATACCATGCACACTAGAGGGTAATTGCACCAAGACAACTTTATGTGATCTTGGAGCAAGCATCAATCTAATACCTGCATCCACTATCAAAAAGCTTGGTTTAACTGAAGAAGTCAAACCAACCCGGATATGTCTCCAACTTGCTGATGGCTCTATTAAATACCCATCAGGCATGATTGAAGACATGATTGTCAGGGTTGGGCCATTCGCCTTTCCCACTGACTTTGTGGTGCTGGAAATGGAAGAGCACAAGAGTGCTACTCTCATTCTAGGAAGACCTTTCCTAGCAACTGGACAAACTCTCATTGATGTCCAAAAGGGGGAAGTAACCCTGAGGGTTAATGAGGATGAGTTCAAGTTAAATGCTGTCAAAGCCATGCAGTATCCAGACACACCCAAAGACTGCATGAAAGTTGATCTTATTGACTCTTTGGTAGAGGAGATCAACATGGCTGAGAGTCTCGAATCAGAGCTGGAAGAAATCTTTAAAGATGTTCAGCCTGATTTGGAGGATTTAGAAGAATTGAAAGAACTTCTGAAACTTCCTCAGAAAGAGGAAACACCTCCTAAACCTGAGCTCAAGCCATTACCACCATCCCTGAAATATGCATTTCTGGGAGAAGGTGACATTTTTCCAGTGATCATAAGCTCTGCTTTAAATCCACTGGAAGAGGAAGCACTAATTCAAGTGCTAAGGACACACAAGACAGCTCTTGGGTGGTCCATAAATGACCTTAAGGGCATAAGCCCAGCTAGATGCATGCACAAAATCTTATTGGAGGATGATGCTAAGCCAGTGGTTCAACCACAGAGGCAGCTAAATCCAGCCATGAAGGAAGTGGTGCAGAAGGAGGTCACCAAGTTACTAGAGGCTGGGATTATTTATCCTATTTCTAATAGCCCCTGGGTGAGCCCTGTTCAAGTTGTCCCCAAAAAGGGAGGTATGACAGTGGTTCATAATGAAAAGAATGAACTGGTTCCTACAAGAACAGTTATAGGGTGGCACATGTGTATTGACTACAGAAGGCTCAATACAACCACCAGAAAGGATCATTTTCCTTTACCATTCATAGACCAGATGGCAGAGAGACTAGCAGGTCATGAATACTACTGCTTTTTCAATGGCTATTCAGGTTATAACCAAATTGCAGTAGATCCTCAGGACCAAGAGAAAACAGCATTCACATGTCCTTTGGGAATGTTTGCTTACAGGAGGATGCCCTTTGGTCTGTATAATGCACCTACAACCTTTCAGAGATGCATGCTCTCTATCTTCTCTGATATGGTAGAGAAATTCCTGGAAGTCTTCATGTATGACTTTTTAGTATTTAGAGACTCATTCAGCTCCTGCCTTAACCATTTAGCACTTGTTCTAAAAAGATGCCAAGAGACCAACCTAGTTTTAACTGGGAAAAATGACACTTTATGGTGACTGAAGGAATTGTCCTTGGGCATAAAATTTCAAACAAGGGAATAGAGGTGGATCAAGCTAAAGTGGAAGTAATTGAAAAATTACCACCACCTGCTAATGTTAAGGCAATCATAAGCTTTTTGGGGCATGCAGGATTCTACAGGAGGTTTATAAAGAATTTTTTAAAAATTGCAAAACCCCTGAGTAATCTGCTAGTTGCTGACACGCCATTTGTGTTTGACACAGAGTGTCTGCAAGCGTTTGAGACTCTGAAAGCTAAGCTGGTCACAGCACCAGTTATTTCTGCACCAGACTGGACATTACCATTTGAACTAATGTGTGATGCCAGTGATCATGCCATTGGTGCAGTACTGGGGCAGAGGCATGACAAGCTTCTGCATGTCATTTATTATGCTAGCCGTATTTTAAATGATGCCCAGAAAAATTACACAACAACAGAAAAAGAATTGCTTGCAGTGGTTTATGCCATTGACAAGTTTAGATCATACTTGGTAGGATCAAAAGTGATTGTGTACACTGACCATGCAGCTCTTAAATATCTACTCACAAAGCAGGATTCAAAACCCAGGCTCATAAGATGGGTGTTTCTTCTGCAAGAGTTTGATATAGAAATAAGAGACAGAAAAGGGACAGAGAACCAAGTGGCTGATCATCTGTCCCGAATAGAGCCAATAGAAGGGGCGCCCCCCCTCTTTTGAGATCTCTGAAACCTTTCCGGATGAGCATTTATTCGCCATTCAGGAAACACCATGGTTTGTAGACATTGCAAACTATAAAGCTGTAAGGTTCATACCCAAGGAGTACAGCAGGAAACAAAAGAAAAAATTAATTACTGATGCAAAGTACTACTTGTGGGATGAACCCTATCTCTTTAAGAGATGTGTAGACGGAATAATCCGTAGGTGTGTACCTAGAGAGGAAGCACAGAAGATCTTATGGCATTGCCATGGATCACAATATGGAGGCCATTTCGGAAGTGAGCGAACAGCCACCAAGGTCCTCCAATGTGGCTTCTACTGGCCTACCCTCTATAGAGATTTCCGAGAGTTTGTACGTAACTATGACAGTTGCCAGAGAGTTGGTAATCTGCCTCATGGTTACGCCATGCCTCAACAAGGGATCTTGGAGATTGAGTTGTTTGATGTATGGGGAATTGACTTCATGGGGCCTTTCCCACCATCATACTCAAACACTTATATTCTGGTGGCAGTCGATTATGTATCAAAATGGGTAGAGGCCATTGCCACACCCACTAATGATACTAAGACAGTACTGAAGTTCCTCCAGAAACATATCTTCAGCAGGTTTGGTGTCCTTAGAGTACTAATCAGTGATAGGGGCACTCACTTCTGCAACAAACAGCTTTACTCTGCCATGGTCCGGTATGGGATTAGCCACAAGGTGGCCACTCCATATCATCCACAGACAAATGGGCAAGCTGAAGTCTCTAATAGAGAACTAAAAAGAATCCTGGAATGGACTGTCAGTACCCATAGAAAGGATTGGGCAAGAGGGTTGGATGATGCTCTGTGGGCTTACAGAACAGCATTCAATACTCCTATAGGAACCTCTCCATACCAGCTTGTGTATGGTAAGGCCTGTCATCTGCCCGTGGAACTGGAACATAAAGCCTACTGGGCAACCAGATTCCTGAACTTTGATGCCAAATTAGCCGGAGAAAAAAGATTACTCCAGCTAAATGAGCTAGAGGAATTTAGACTCACTGCTTTCGAAAATGCCAAGCTTTATAAGGAGAAATAAAAAAGATGGCATGACAGAAAGCTGTCATCAAGAGTCTTTGAACCAGGACAAAAGGTTCTACTGTTTAACTCTAGACTCAGGCTATTCCCTGGGAAACTGAAATCCCGGTGGAGGGGACCATATGTAATTACAAGTGTATCACTATATGGTTATGTGGAGCTTCAAGACATTGATTCTGATAAAAAGTTCATTGTTAATGGACAGAGAATCAAACACTATCTTGAAAGCAATGTTGAGCAAGAGTGCTCAAGGCTGAGGCTAGATTAAAAGCTCAACAAGGTCCAGCTAAAGACAATAAAGAAGCGCTTGCTGGGAGGCAACCCAGCCATTGGGAAAACTTTTTCTGTTATTTTGCCCTATTCTTGATTTTATTTGTTTATATAAAGTTCATTGTTAATAAGGTAAAGAGTCAATTGTATAAGTTCACAGGGTTACAGAAGGATTCAGCACACAAAACAGAGAGAAAGAGCTCACTGGCAAAAAAACACCAGTAAGAGGCACAACTGGGCGTTAAACGCCCAAAAGGAGCATCTACTAGGCGTTTAACGCCAGTAATGATAGCCATCTGGGCGTTAAATGCTAGAAAGAAGCAACTTCTGGACGTTTAACGCCAGATTGACAGCATCCTGGGCGTTCAGAAAAACGCCAAGTGACATAGGGGTTTCTGGCGTTTAACGCTAGCTAGAAGCAACAGCTGGGCGTTAAACGCCCAGACCAAGCACCAACTGGGCGTTAAACGCCCAAAACATGCAGCAGTTGGGCGTTTAACGCCAGGAATATGGGGAGTAGGCAATTTCGTTTTCAATTAAAATTTTTTCCATTTTTTATGTTTCAATTCATAATTTCTTGCACAAACATGTCACAAACCCTAATTTTTAAAAACCCTAATTTCAAAAAAATCAAATGTATCTTAATTCATAAGCCCTTTTTTCAAATCCTTTTCAAAACAAAGCTATCTCTTTTCACTCTAAAACCCTTTCAAATCATCAATATCTTTTTCAAATCTTCACATCATCTTTTTCAAAATTCAGATTTTTCTTTTTCAAATATCTTTCATATCTTTTCAATTTTAAATCATATCTTTTTCCTGTTATACTTATCTTTTACAAATCATATCTTCTATCATATCTCCTTCTAAATTTTCGAACCCACCCTCCCTTTTTCCCTTTAAATCCTCATTCGGCCTCCTCCTATCCTCCACAAGTTGCGCTTGGCTCTCCCTCTTTCCCTCTCCTTTATTTTCTTTTTCTTGAGGACAAGAAAACCTCTAAATTTGGTGTGTTTATCCGTGATCACTAAGCCAATACCCACTAAAATCATGGCTCCCAAGGGAAAACAAACCGACTCAAGAGGCAAGAAGGAGAATATTCTAAAACCACTTTGGAATCAAGGGAAGTTCATAACCAAAGAACATTCAGACCATTTTTACAAAATAATGAGTGTAAGATCGGTGATCCCGGAAGTTAAATTCGATCTGAAAGAAGATGAATATCCGGAGATCCAAGAGCAAATTCGAAACAGGAGCTGGGAAGTCCTGGCTAATCCTGAAACAAAGGTGGGAAGAAACATGGTTCAAGAATTCTATGCTAATCTATGGCTGACGGACAGGCAGAGAATTGCTGGAACTGCATTCTATGACTATAGAACTCTGGTCAGAGGGAAGGATGTTCACGCCCAGCCTGACAAAATAAGGGAAATCTTCAAGCTGCCTCAACTACAAGATGACCCAGATTCCTTCAATAGGAGAATGATGAGATCAAACCTGGGATTGGACAAAATCCTAGAGGACATATGCCTCCCTGGAGCCAAGTAGACAACCAACACAAAGGGTGCCCCGAACCAACTCAAGAGAGGAGATCTCAAACCAGTTGCCAGAGGCTGGCTGGACTTCATTGGGCGCTCTATACTGCCCACCAGCAACCGCTCTGAGGTCACCATCAGAAGAGCAGTGATGATTCATCGCATTATGCTAGAAAAAGAAGTGGAAGTTCATCAGCTGATTGCTTGTGAGCTCTACAAAATTGCAAACAAGAACTCCAAAGATGCCAAATTGGCTTATCCAAGCTTAATCTCTTTGCTATGTAAAGATGCTGGAATAAAAATGGGAGTAGATAAGTATATCTCAGTTGAACAACCAATCACCAAAAAGTCTATGGAAGGACTACAAGTGCAGGACGACCCCATCAAGAGAAAATCAGAGGAGCTCCTCCCGAAAATCCCTCAAATTGAATACTGGGAGTGCCTAGAAGCATCTGTCACCAAGTTGCAAGAAGCTGTGGATCAACTGAAGGAAGAACAGCAAAATCAAAACAGCATGCTATGCAAACTGCTTAAAGAACAAGAAGAGCAAGGGCGTGACATAAAGGAACTGAAGCGCCAGAAGCTGTCTCTTGAAGGGCCAAGCACTCCACAGGCTAAAGAGGCATCTACCTCCCAAAATAAAGGTTGTTGAGTCCTAACTCTGAGATAACCTTTTATCTATGTTAAGAGTATCTGAGTATTAGAGTTAGAGTCATTTATTTTTATGTCTTTAATTTCCTGTCTTTTATTATTAAGTGTCTTCTTTTATGCCTAATTTATATTATTTTTATTAAATAATAAATAAAAATTAGAGTCTATGCCTTAAAGTCATGAATATCCTATGAATCCATCACCGTTCTTAAATAAAAAAAATGTTTTAATTACAAAAGAACAAGAAGTACATGGTTTCAAATTCATCCTTGAAACTAATTTAATTATTTTGATGTAGTGACAATACTTTTTGTTTTCTGAATGAATGCTTGAACAGTGTATATGTCTTTTGAAGTTGATGTTCATGAATGTTAAATATGTTGGCTCTTGAAGAATAAGGAAAAAGGAGACATGTTATTTGATGATCTGAAAAAAAAAAAAAAATGATTCTTGAAGCAAGAAAAAGCAGTGAATACAAAAGCTTGCGAAAAAAAAAAAAGAAAAAACAAGCAGAAAAAGCCAAAAGCTCTTTAAACCAAAAGGCAAGAGAAAAAAGCCAATAGCCCTTAAAACCAAAAGGCAAGGGTAAATAAAAAGGATCCAAGGCTTTGAGCATCAGTGGATAGAAGGGCCTAAAGGAATAAAATCCTGGCCTAAGCTGCTAAACTAAGCTGTCCTTAACCATGTGCTTGTGGCGTGAAGGTGTCAAGTGAAAACTTGAGACTGAGCGGTTAAAGTCAAGGTCCAAAGCAAAAGAAGAGTGTGCTTAAGAACCCTGGACACCTCTAATTGGGGACTTTAGCAAAGCTGAGTCACAATCTGAAAGGGTTCACCCAGTTATGTGTCTGTGGCATTTATGTATCCGGTGGTAATACTAGAAAACAAAGTGCTTAGGGCCACGGCCAAGACTCATAAAGTAGCTGTGTTCAAAAATCAATATACTGAACTAGGAGAATCAATAACACTATCTGAATTCTGAGTTCCTATAGATGCCAATCATTCTGAACCTCAATGGATAAAGCGAGATGCCAAAACTATTCAAGAGGCAAAAAGCTATAAGTCCCGCTCATCTGATTGGAGCTAAGTTTCATTGATATTTTAGAATTTATAGTATATTCTCTTCTTTTTATCCTATTTGATTTTCAGTTGCTTGGGGACAAGCAACAATTTAAGTTTGGTGTTGTGATGAGCGGATAATTTAGACGCTTTTTGGCACTGTTTTTAGTATGTTTTCAATGTAATTTAGTTAGTTTTTATTATATTTCTATTAGTTTTTTAATAAAAATCACAATTCTGGAATTTAATATGAGTTTGTGTGTTTTTCTGTAATTTCAGGTACTTTCTGGCTAAAATTGAGGGAGCTGAGCAAAAATCTGATTCAGGCTGAAAAAGGACTGCTGATGCTGTTGGATTCTGACCTCCCTGCACTTGAAATGGATTTTTCTGGAGCTACAGAACTCCAAATGGCGCGCTCTCAATTTCGTTGGAAAGTAGACATCCACGGCTTTCCAGCAATATATAATAGTCCATACTTTACTCAAGGATAGGCGACGTAAAAAGATAGTGACTTGAAGAGAAGATTGTTGAAAAGATATGGTTTTGAAAAAGATATGGTTTGACCAAGTCAACCCTTCCTTTCCTACCTTAGAATTCGAATGGATGGCTTGCATCCTTTTGGGCGTTGAATGCCCAAGGAACTCTCCTGGTGGCATTCAACGCCAGCTCTTCATCCCTTAATGGGCATTGAACACCCAGGGTACCCCTAGTGGCATTCAACGCCAGGACTCTATGCCTCAATGGGCGCTGAATGCCTAGGGCACCCCCCTGGTGACATTCATCACCAGGTCTTTACCCTATTTTGGGCGTTGAACGCCCAATCATCCCCCTTGTGGCGTTCAACGCCAGCCTAACTATCTTTCATGGGCGTTGAACGCCCATTCTTCTCCTTGTCTGGCATTCAATGCCAACAAGGAGTCTTTCCCAGGGTATTCTGAATTCAATTATGGATGTTCCTATTTTTAATCTAGGTACTGCACATGATCACAAACATTAAATAGTAGGGGAAGACCATGAAATTTAATATGGAATGAACTAGAATTGAATAAAACTAAGAACAAGTAAAAGAACTAAAAACAGTAATATGCTACGTATGGTTGGGTTGCCTCCCAATAAGTGCTTCTTTACTGTCACTAGCTTGACATTCCTGCTGCTATGTTAGCAGTAGAGTGGAGATCTCTTGCTCCAGAGTATCCCCTAGATAATGCTTGACCCTTTGTCCATTTACTATGAACCTTTTCGCAGAATGTCTGTCTTAGAGCTTTATATGACCGTAGGGTGAGACATTAGTGACCAAAAAAGTTCCTATCCACCTGGACTTGATCATGCCATTTCTTAGCTCTTTCCTTGTAAATTTTGCATTGTTGAATGCAGCTTGTCGGAATTCATCCAACTCATTTAATTAGAGCAGTCTTTTATCTCTTGCAACCTTGGAATCAAAGTTGAGGAATTTGGTTGCCCAGTAGGCTCTGTGTTCCAGTTCCATTGGTAAGTGATAGGCTTTCCCATAGACCAGTTGGTAGGGAGACTTCCCAATAGGGGTCTTGAAAGCTGTTCGATATGTCCAAAAGGCATCATCCAGCTTCCGTGCCCAGTCCCTCCTGGAGGTGCTCACCGTTCTTTCCAGGATTCTTTTGAGTTCTCTATTGGAGACCTCGATTTTCCCATTTGTCTACGGAGGGTATGGAGTTGCCACCCTGTGGCAAACACCATAATGGTGCAGAACTGAGTCAAGTTGTCTGTTACAGAAATTGGTGCCTCCGTCACTGATCAGTGTCCTTGGGACACCAAATCAGCTGAAAATGTACTTTTGGAGGAATTTCATCACCACTTTGGTGTCATTGGTAGGTGATCCGATTGCCTCAACCTATTTAGACACATAATCTACTGCCACAAGGATGTACATGTTCGAATATGAGGATGGAAAGGGGCCCATAAAATCTATTTCCAATACATCTAATAGCTCAATTTCTAAAGTTCCTTGTTGAGGCATCTCATGATTATGAGGGAGATTTCCAGCCCGTTGACAACTGTCACAGTTACGGACAAACTCTCTGGAGTCCTTGAAGAGCGTGGGCTAGTAAAAGCCACTCTGAAGGACCTTGGTGACTGTACCCTCACCTCTAAAATGGCCTCCATAATATGAGCCATGGAAATGCAATAGTATTTGCTGCCTCTCTTCCATAAAGACACAACGATGGATTATACCGTCCGAGTACCTTTTAAAAAGGTACGGTTTATCCCACAAGTAGTACTTAGCATTATGGATGAGCTTCTTAACTTGCTGTCTATTATATCCCTTCGGGACGAACCTTATTGCCTTGTAATTTGCAATGTCAACAAACCAAGGTGCCTTGCATATTGCAAAGAATTGCTCATTAGGGAAGGTCTCAACTATCTCCGTAATGGAAGGAGACGTCCCTACTGCAGGTTCAATCCTGGACAGGTGATCAGCCACTTGATTCTTGGACCCTTTTCTGTCCCTTATTTCTATGTCAAATTCTTATAAGAGCAAGACCCATCTTATCAATCTGGGTTTAGAGTCCTGCTTGGACAGAAGATACTTGAGAGAAGCATGTTCTGTATAAATGATGACCTTAGATCCTATTAAATAAGATCTGAACTTGTCAACGGTGTAAACCACTGCAAATAGCTCCTTCTCTGTGGTGGTGTAATTTTTCTATGCGTCATTTAAAACATGACTGGCATAATAAATGATGTGTAAGAGCTTATCACGTCTCTGCCCCAGGATGACACCAATTGCATGATCACTACATCACACATCAATTCGAACGGAAGGGTCCAGTCAGGTGTAGATATGACAGGTGAAGAGATAAGATTTATTTTTAGAGTTTCGAAGCCATCCCTGCACTCTTTATTAAAAATAAAAGGAGTGTCAGTGGCTAAGAGATTGCCTAGGGGTTTTGCAATTTTGGAGAAATCTTTGATAAACCTCCTATAGAATCCCGTATGTCCTAAGAAGCTTCTGATTGCTTTAACATTAATAGGTGGCGGTAACCACTTAATTACTTCCACCTTGGCCTGGTCGACCTCTATCCCCTTGTTGGAAATTCGATGTCCAAGAACAATGCCTTCAGTTACCATAAAATGGCATTTCTCCCAATTTAAAACAAGGTTAGTTTCTTGGCATCGTTTCAGAACTAGGGCCAGATGGTTAAGGTAGAAATCAAAGGAATCCCCAAAGATAGAGAAATCATCCATGAATACTTCAAGCAATTTCTCAACCATGTCTGAAAAGATGGAGAGCATACACATTTGAAAGGTGGCAGGTGCATTACAGAGGCCAAATGGCATCCTCCTATAAGCAAACACTCCATATGGGCATGTAAATGCTATTTTTTCTTGATTTTGGGGATCTATTGCAATTTGATTATAGCCTGAGTATCCATTCAGGAAGCAGTAAAAAGCATGCCCAGCTAGTCTCTATAGCATCTGGTCTATGAATGGCAAAGAAAAATATTTCTTCCGTGTGGCGTTATTGAGTCTTCTATAATCAATGCATATGCGCCACCCTGTCACTATCCTTGTGGGGATTAGTTTATTCTTTTCATTATGGACCACCGTCATCCCTCCCTTTTTGGGTACAACCTAGACAGGACTGACCCAGGAGCTATTAGAGATGGGATAGATAATCCCAACCTCCCATAGCTTAGTAACTTCTTTCTTTACTACTTCCTTCATGGCGGGGTTCAGCCGCCTCTGTGGTCGTACCACAGGTTTGGCATCATCCTCGAGCCTTATCTTGTGCATGCAACGAGTTGGGTTAATCCCTTTTAAGTCACTAATGGTCCAGCCTAGAGCTGTTTTGTGTGTTTTCAACACCTAAATCAGTGCTTCTTCCTCTTGTGGCTTCATAGAAGAACTTATGATTACAGGATAAGTGTCACCATCTCCTAGAAACACATATTTCAAAGATGATGGCAGCGGCTTGAGCTCGATTTTGGGAGGTTCATCCGCCACTTTAGGGGATTTTAAAGCCTTCTCTTGCTCTTCTGACGCTTCCTTGTCAAAATTGACATCTCAAGGATGTCTTGAAGCTCCTCCTTCAGGCTCTCAACTGAATGTGTCTCTGATGAGTGGATAATTTATACGCTTTTTGGCATTATTTTTAGTATGTTTTTAGTATAATTTAGTTAGTTTTTATTATATTTTTATTAGTTTTTAAATAAAAATCACATTTCTGGACTTTACTATGAGTTTATATATTTTTCTATAATTTCAGGTATTTTCTGGTTGAAATTGAGGGAGCTGAGCAAAAATCTGATTCAGGCTGAAAAAGGACTGCAGATGCTGGTGGATTCTGACCTCCCTGTACTCGAAATGGATTTTCTGGAGCTACAAGAGTCCAAATGGCGCACTCTCAATTGTGTTAAAAAGTAGACATCCAGGGCTTTCCAGAAATATATAATAGTCCATACTTTGTTCAAGTATAGATGACGTAAACGGGCGTTCAATGCCAATTTTATGTTGCAGTCTGGCGTCAAACGCCAAAAACAGGTTACAAATTGGAGTTGGACGCCAGAAACAGGTTATAACCTGGCGTTCAACTCCAGAAACAGCCTAGGCACGTGAGAAGCTTAAGTCTCAGCCCCAGCACACACCAAATGGGCCCCAGAAGTGGATTTCTGCACCAATTATCTTAGTTTATTCATTTTCTGTAAACCTAGGTTACTAGTTTAGTATTTAAACAACTTTTAGAGATTTATTTTGCAACTCATGACATTTTAGATCTGAACTTTGTACTCTTTGACGGCACGAGTCTCTGAACTCCATTGTTGGGGGTGAGGAGCTCTGCTGTGTTTCGATGAATTAATGCAACTATTTCTGTTTTCTATTCAAACACGTTTGTTTCTATCTAAGATGTTTATTCGCACTTCAATATGATGGATGTGATGATCCATGACACTCATCATCATCCTCAACCTATGAATGCATGCCTGACAACCACCTCTGTTCTACCTTCGATTGAATGAATATCTCTTGGATTCCTTAATCAGAATCTTCGTGGTATAAGCTAGAATCCATTGGCAGCATTCTTGAGTATTCGGAAAGTCTAAACCTTGTCTGTGGTATTCCGAGTAGGATTCAGGGATTGAATGACTGTGACGAGCTTCAAACTCACAAGGGCTGGGCGTTAGTGATAGACGCAAAAGGATCAATGGATCCTATTCCAGCATGAGTGAGAACCGACAGATGATTAGTCATGCAGTGACAGCGCACCTGGACCTTTTTCACTGAGAGGACGGATGGTAGCCATTGACAACGGTGATCTACCAACACACAGCTTACCATAGGAGGAACCTTGCGTGCGTGAAGAAGAAGACAGGGAGAAAGCAGAGATTCAGAAGACAAAGCATCTCCAAAACTCCAACATATTCTCCATTACTGCAGAACAAGTATTTAATCCATGCTCTTTTACTTTTCGCAATTCAAACTGATAAGTATAATTGACCTCCTGACTAAGATTTATAAGATAATCATAGATTGCTTCAAACCAACAAACCTCGTGGGATTCGACCCTTACTCACGTAAGGTATTACTTGGACGACCCAGTGTACTTGCTGGTTAGTGATACGGGTTGTGAAAAGTGTGATTCAAAATTCGTGCACCAGTCTCTTCCACCAAAGAATCAATGATGTCGATCCTCATGCACTCCTCGGATACATCAGGGTGGTGCATTGCTTTGGTGGCATCCAAGACGAACTCATCCTCATTGACTATCAGGGTCACCTTCCCTTTTTCTACGTCAATGAGGGTCCTTCTTGTGGCCAGGAAGGTCTCCCTAGGATTATGGACACGTTCTTGTGTTCCTCCATCTCCAAGACTACAAAGTCTACAGGGAATGCAAATCCAACCCTTACTATCATGTCTTCAATTACTCCTGATGGAATCTTAGCTGAGCCGTCAGCTAATTGAAGGCATATGCAGGTGGGCTTGATTTCTCAGTGTAGGCCGAGTTTCTTTATCAGTGAGGCAGGTATTAAGTTGATACTTGCCCCTAAATCACATAGAGCCCTCCTTGTGCTGGCATCTCCAAGGTTGCATGGTATCACAAAGCTGCCAGGGTCTTGTACTTTTTTTGGAAGGTTCCTTTGGATGACTGCACTGCACTCTTTGGTGAGGAGGACTATTTCTACTTCCCTCTAGTCCTTCTTGTGACTTAGGATGTCTTTCATGAATTTCTCATAGGAAGGTATTTGTACAAGGGCTTTTGCAAACAGGATCTTGATTTCTATAGTCCTGAGATAATTTGAAAACTTAGCAAATTACTTATCTTTCTCTGCTTGACGGAGTTTCTGAGTATATGGCATCCTGGTCTTATACTCAGATATTTTGAGAGGTGCAGAGTGTTTGTCTATGTTACCAGAGGGATGACTACTAGTTGGCTTAGGAGGGGTTTTCCTTGGGTTTGCACATGCTTGACCTCCCCCTTCTTGGCATTGGATGCCCTCTCTGGTCCCTTCTGGGTGTTGGATGCCCAAGGTGATCCCCTCTGGGCATTGGACGCCCTCTCTGCCCCTTTTTAGGAGTTGGACACCCAAGGGTATTGGTGCACGAAATTGACTCCGCAATATTCGCACAGATAGACCGGCAAGTGCACCAGGTCGTCCAAGTAATATCTCAGGAGAGGGTCGATCCCATAGAGATTGTTGGTTTGAGCAAGCAATGGGTACCTTGTAGATCTTAGTCAGGCGATTCGAAAAGATGATAGTTGTTGTGAAAAACGTATAAAACAGATAAATAAATAAAATGTTACTAGATAGATGTGAAATTAGTGATAAGAGAAAGGTTGAGGCTTCGGAGATGCTTCTTCCTTCTGGATCAACTTTTCTCACCATCTACTCAAAATTTTGATGATTCATTCCATGGCAGTCTGTAAATGACTAACACCAGGCCAGTGGTCATTAGCCTCATCTGCTTCAGATCAAATGCTGGGTTAGCGGTCATCTAATCTGAACGAGGGTGAAGCTCTAGCAGTCCATTCCTTTAGTGATCCTACTCAAAATGCCACAGACAAGGTTGAATCTTCCGGATCAGAGAATGTTGCGTCCTGGTTCTAGCCTATACCACAAAAGCCCTAATCACCCCATGCCTCGGCTGTACTGATGCCTCCAAGTACCCAACGAAGTCGTGAATTAGCCGTCTAAGAGATGTATAATCAAGCTTGTGGTTCAGTATTATCCCGTCAAGGACTCGCACGAATCCATGTGAAATAGGGATGACGGTCAAGTTACATTCTCAATTCATTAGGATGAAGAACGAAGATACATCTTAGAATGGAATCAAGCATAGATTGAAATTTTGAACAATGATATTATTAATCCAAAAGAATCAGCAGAGCTCCTAACCTTAACCTAGGAGGTTTAGTTGCTCATAGCTTACAGAAAGGTAATGTAAAACATGTAGAGTGGCCAAGAGCTTCTAACAAGGGTGAACTCTTGTCTATATATACTAATCTAATAACTAAGGATCACAGAAATAAGATAAACTAGTCTTGTAATGCGAAAATCCACTTTTCGGGCCCACTTGGTGAGTGTTTGGGCTGAGCTTGAGTGAAGCCACGAGTTGGTACTCCCTCTGGGGCATTGGGCGATAGCTTTGGACTCCTGAATGGGTGTTGGACACCAGCTGCTCCATTTTGGGCGTTAAGCAATAGGAAGAGGGTTGGTGGCTGGCGTTGAATGCCAGTTTTGGGCCTTCATTTCCAAAGAAAAGTATAAACTATTATATATTTTTGCAAAGCCCTGGATGTTAGCTTTCCATAGCAGTTAAGAGCGTGCAATTTGGATTTTTGTAGCTCCAGAAATGCTCTTTTGAGTGCATGGAGGTCAGAATCTGACAGCATCTGCAGTCCTTTCTTTGTCTCTGAATCAGACTTTGCAAAAACTTCTCAATTTCAGCCAGAAAATACCTGAAATCATCATAAAACACAACAACTCAAAGTAGAATCCAAAATTATGAGTTTTGCACTAAAACCTATGAAAATATAATAAACGCCAGCTTTCATGTGTAGAGAGTTTTCTTGGAGTTAAACGCCAGCTTTTGTGCCAGTTTGGGCGTTTAACTCCAGCTTTTGTGCCAGTTCTGGCATTAAACGCCAGAATTCTTGAGCTGACTTGAAACGCCTGTTTGGGCCATCAAATATCAGGCAAAGTATGGACTATTATATATTGCTGGAAAGCCCAGGATGTCTACTTTCCAATACAATTGAGAGAGAGCCAATGGGGCTTCTGTAGCTCCAGAAAATCTACTTTGAGTGCAGGGAGGTCAGAATCCAACAGCATCTGCAGTCCTTTTTCAGCCTCTAAATCATATTTTTGCTCAGGTCCCTCAATTTTAGCCAGAAAATACCTGAAATCATAGAAAAACACACAAACTCATAGTAAAGTCCAGAAAAGTAAATTTTAAATAAAAACTAATAAAAATATAATAAAAACTAACTAAAATATACTAAAAAAATACTAAAAACAATGCCAAAAAGCGTATAAATTATCCGCTCATCACAACACCAAACTTAAATTGTTGCTTATCCCTAAGAAACTAAAAATCAAGTAGGATAAAAAGAAGAGAATATACAATGAATTCCAAAAAAATCTATGAAGATCAGTATTAATTAGATGAGCGGGGCTTTTAGCTTTTTGCTTCTGAACAGTTTTGGCATCTCACTTTATCCTTTGAAGTTCAGAATGATTGGCTTCTATAGGAACTCAGAATCCAGATAGTGTTATTGATTCTCCTAGTTAAGTATATTGATTCTTGAACACAGCTACTTTATGAGTCTTGTCCGTGACCCTAAGCATTTTGTTTTCCAGTATTACCACCGGATACATAAATGCCACAGACACATAACTGGGTGAACCTTTTCAGATTGTGACTCAGCTTTGCTAGAGTCCCCAATTAGAAGTGTCCAGACCTCGGCTAAACCAAGCTGTCCCTAAACCATGTTCTTAAGCACACTCTTCTTTTTGCTTTGGACCTCGACTTTAACCGCTCAGTCTCAAGTTTTCACTTGACACCTTCAAGCCACAAGCACATGGTTTAGGGACAGCTTGGTTTAGCCGCTTAGGCCAGGAATTTATTCCTGTGGGCCCTCCTATCCACTGATGCTCAAAGCCTTGGATCCTTTTTATCACCCTTGCCTTTTGGTTTAAAGGGGTATTGGCTTTCTTTGCTTGCTTTTCTTTTTTTTTTTCTTTCTCTTTTTTTTCGTATATACTCTTTTTTTCTGCAAGCTTTTCACTGCTTTTTCTTGCTTCAAGAATCAATTTTATGATTTTTCAGATTATCAAATAACATTTCTCCTTTTCCATCATTCTTTCAAGAGCCAAAAATTTTAACATTCATGAATCAAGAATATCAAAAATATGCATTGTTCAAGCATTCATTCAGAAAAACAATAGTATTGCCACCACATCAAAATAACTAAACCGTTTTAAAATTTGAAATTCATGCACTTCTTTTTCTTTTTCACTTAAAAACATTTTTCATTTAAGAAAGGTGATGGATTCATTTTCATAGCTTTAAGGCATAGATACTTAGACACTAGTGATCAAGAAACAAACATAAATAAACATAAAGCACAATTTTCGAAAAACAGAAAATAAAGAACAAGGAAATTAAAGAACGGGTCCACCTTAGTGATGGCGGCTTGTTCTTCCTCTTGAAGATCTTATGGAGTGCTTGAGCTCCTCAATGTCTTTTCCTTGCCTTTGTTGCTCTTCTCTCATGGTCCTTTGGTCTTCTCTAATTTCATGGAGGAGGATGGAATGCTCTTGGTGCTCCACCCTTAGTTGTCCCATATTGGAACTTAATTCTCCCAAGGAGGTGTTGATTTGCTTCCAATAGTTTTGTGGAGGAAATTGCATCCCTTGAGGCATCTCAGGGATTTTATGATGAGGGTTTTCCTCATGCTCTTGGTGAGGTTCTCTTATTTGCTCCATCCTTTTCTTAGTGATGGGCTTGTCCTCATCAATGAGAATGTCTCCCTCTATGTCAATTCCAACCGAATTGCAGAGGTGACAAATGAGATGAGGGAAGGCTAACCTTGCCATAGTAGAGGACTTGTCCGCCACCTTGTAGAGTTCTTGGGATATAACCTCATGAACTTCTACTTCCTCTCTAATCATGATGCTATGAATCATGATAGCCCGGTCTATAGTAACTTCAGATCGGTTGCTAGTAGGAATGATTGAGCATTGGATGAACTCCAACCATCCCCTAGCCACGGGCTTGAGGTCATGCCTTCTTAGTTGAACTGGCTTTCCTCTTGAATCTCTTTTCCATTGAGCGCCCTCTTCACAGATGTCCATGAGGACTTGGTCAAACCTTTGATCAAAGTTGACCCTTCTAGTGTATGGGTGTGCATCTCCTTGCATCATGGGCAAGTTGAAAGCCAACCTTACATTTTCCGGACTAAAATCCAAGTATTTTCCTCGGACCATTGTAAGCCAATTCTTGGGGTCCGGGTTCACACTTTGATCATGGTTCTTGGTGATCCATGCATTGGCATAGAACTCTTGAACCATTAAGATTCTGACTTGTTGAATGGGATTGGTGAGAACTTTCCAACCTCTTCTTTGGATCTCATGTCGGATCTCCGGATATTCGCCCTTTTTGAGCTTAAAAGGGACCTTGGGGATCACCTTCTTCTTGGCCACAACTTCATAGAAGTGGTCTTGATGCACCCTTGAGAGAAATCTCTCCATCTCCCATTACTCGGGGGTGGAAGCTTTTGCCTTCCCTTTCCTCTTTCTAGAGGTTTCTCCGGCCTTTGGTTCCATAAATGGTTATGGAAAAACAAAAAGCTTTAGCTTTTATCACACCAAACTTAGAAGGTTTGCTCGTCTTCGAGCAAAAGAAGAAAGAAGAGAGTAGAAGAAGAAGAAATAGAGGAGATGGAAGGGGCTTAGTGTTTCGGCCAAGGGGGATAGGTAGTGTGTATATTGTGTGAAAATGAAGGAGTGAAGATGGGTTTATATAGGAGTGGAGAGGGGGGTATGGTTCGGCCATTATGGGTGGATTTGGGTGGGAAAGTGGTTTGAATTTGAATGGTGAGGTAGGTGGGGTTTTGTGAAGGATGGATGTGAGTGGTGAAGAGAATGGTGGGATTTGATAGGTGAGGGGTTTTTGGGGAAGAGGTATTGAGGTGATTGGTGAATGGGTGAAGAAAAAAGAGAGAGAGGTGGGGTAGGTGGGGATCTTGTGGGGTCCACAGATCCTAAGGTGTCAAAGATATCTCATCCCTGCACCATGTGGCGTGCAAAACGCCCCTTGCTGCCAATCCTAGCGTTAAACGCCAGGCTGCTGCCCATTTCTGGCATTTAACGCCAGCTTCTTGCCCATTCCTAGCGTTAAACGCCAGTCTGGTGCCCATTTCTAGCGTTAAACGCCCAAAATGGTGCCAGACTGGGCGTTTAACGCCCATTCTGCTACCTTTACTGGCGTTTAAATGCCAGTAAGTTTCTCCTCCAGGGTGTTCTATTTATTATTCTGTTTTTCCTTCTATTTTTTCTTTTTCAATTGTTTTTGTGACTTCACATGATCATCAACCTACAAAAAATATAAAATAACAAAAGAAAATAAAAATTTAACATAGATAATTAAAGATTGGGTTGCCTCTCAACAAGTGCTTCTTTAATGTCAATAGCTTGACAGTGGCTCTCATGGAGCCTCATAGATGTTCAGAGCAATGTTGGAACCTCCCAACACCAAACTTAGAGTTTGAATGTAGGGGTTCAACACCAAACTTAAAGTTTGGTTGTGGCCTCCCAACACCAAACTTATAGTTTGACTGTGGGGGCTCTGTTTGTCTCTGTATTGAGAGAAGCTCTTCATGCCTCCTCTCTATGGTTACAGAGGGATATCCTTGAGCTTTAAACACAAGGGAGTATTCATTCACTTGAATGATCAATTCTCCTCTGTCAACATCAATTACAGCTTTTGCTGTGGCTAGGAAGGGTCTGCCAAGGATGATGGATTCATCCATACACTTCCCAGTCTCTAGGATTATGAAATCAGTAGGGATGTAATGGCCTTCAACCTTTACCAAGACATCCTCTACAAGTCCATAAGCCTGTTTCTTTAAATTATCTGCCATCTTCAGTGAGATTCTTGCTGCTTGTACCTCAATGATCCCTAGCTTCTCCATTACAGAGAGAGGCATGAGGTTTATGCTTGACCCTAGGTCACACAGAGCCTTTTCAAAGGTCATGGTGCCTATGGTACAAGGTATTGAGAACTTTCCAGGATCTTGTCTCTTCAGAGGTAATCTCTGCCTAGTCAAGTCATCCAGTTCTTTGATGAGCAATGGAGGTTCATCCTCCCAAGTCTCATTACCAAACAACCTGGCATTTAGCTTCATGATTGCTCCAAGGTACTTAGCAACTTGCTCTTCAGTAACATCTTCATCCTCTTCAGAGGAAGAATACTCCTCAGAGCTCATGAATGGCAGAAGTAAATTCAATGGAATCTCTATAGTCTCTGTGTGAGCCTCAGATTCCCAAAGTTCCTCATCAGGGAACTCCATGGAGGTCAGTGAACGTCCATTGAGGTCTTTCTCAGTGGAGATCACTGCCTCTTCCTCCTCTCCAGGTTTGGCCATGTGAGTTGTGGTTATGGCCTTGTACTCTCTCTTTGGATTCTCTTCTGTATTGCTTGGGAGAGTACTAGGAGGGAGTTCAGTAATTTTTTTACTCAGCTAACCCACTTGTGCCTCCAAATTTCTAATGGAGGACCTTATTTCAGTCATGAAACTTTGAGTGGTTTTGATTAGATCAAAGACAATGGTTGCTAAGTCAGAGTGGCTCTGCTTAAAATTCTCTGTCTGTTGCTGAGAAGATGATGGAAAAGGCTTGCTATTGCTAAACCTGTTTCTTCCACCATTATTGTTGTTGAAACCTTGTTGAGGTTTCTGTTGATCCTTCCATGAGAGATTTGGATGATTTCTCCATGAAGGATTATAGGTGTTTCTATAGGGTTCTCCCATGTAATTCACCTCTTCCATTGCTAGGTTCTCAGGATCATAAGCTTCTTCTTCAGAGGAAGCTTCCTTAGTACTGCCTGTTGCTGCTTGCATTCCAGACAGACTCTGAGAAATCATATTGACTTGCTGAGTCAATATTTTATTCTGAGCCAGTATGGCATTCAGAGTATCAATCTCAAGAACTCCTTTCTTTTGAGTCGTCCCACTATTCACAGGATTCCTTTCAGAAGTGTACATGAATTGGTTATCTGCAACCATTTCAATGAGTTTCTGAGCTTCTGTAGGCGTCTTCTTCAGATGAAAAGATCCTCTAGCAGAGCTATCCAATGATATCTTGGATAGTTCAGACAGACCATCATAGAAGATACCTATGATGCTCCATTCAGAAAGCATGTCAGAAGGACACCTTCTGATCAATTGCTTGTATCTTTCCCAAGCTTCATAGAGGGATTCACCTTCCTTCTGTCTGAAGTTTTGGACTTCCACTCTAAACTTGCTCAATTTTTGAGGTGGAAAGAACTTTGCCAAGAAGGCATTGACTAGCTTTTCCCAAGAGTTCAGGCTTTTCTTTAGGTTGTGAATCCAATCATGTCCTAGCTCTGTCTCTTACAGCAAAAGAAAAGAGCATAAGTCTGTAGACTTCAGGGTCAACCCCATTGGTCTTGACAGTGTCACAGATTTGCAAGAATTCAGCTAAGAACTGATGAGGATCTTCCAATGGAAGTCTATGAAACTTGCAATTCTGTTGTATTAGAGAAACTAATTGAGGCTTAAGCTCAAAGTTGTTTGCTCCAATGGCAGGGATTGAGATGATTCTCCCATAGAAGTCGAGAGTAGGTGCAGTAAAGTCACCAAGCATCTTGGTGCGCAGAAATTGTGATTACACTTTAATTATGTAAAATTCATCGCTCTTTCTTTCCCTGGTAATGGCGCCAAAAACATGATACCAATACCATGGTTCACAACTTCGCACAACTAACCAGCAAGTGTACTGGGTCGTCCAAGTAATACCTTATGTGAGTAAGGGTCGAATCCCACGGAGATTGTTGGTATGAAGCAAGCTATGGTCACCTTGTAAATCTCAGCCAGGCGGATATAAAAGAGTAATGGGGTTTTCGAAATTAATTAATAAAACAGGGATAGAAATACTTATGTAAATCACTGGTGAGAATTTCAGATAAGCAAATAGAGAAGCTTTCGTTCCTCTGAACCTCTGCTTTCCTGCTATCTTCATCCAATCAGTTTTACTCCTTTCCATGGCTGGCTTTATGTGATACATCACCATTGTCAAAGGCTACTTTCGGTCTTCTCTCGGGAAAATGATCCAAATGCCCTGTCACGGCACGGCTAATCGTCTGGAGGCATCACCCTTGTCAATGGTTTCATCTTATCCTCTCAGTGAAAATGGTCAACGCACCCTGTCACGGCACGGCTATTCATCTATCGGTTCTCGATCCTGCTGGAATAGGATTTACTATCCTTTTGCGTCTGTCACTACGCCCGGCAATCGCGAGTTTGAAGTTCGTCACAGTCATTCAATCATTGAATCCTACTCGGAATACCACAGACAAGGTTTAGACCTTCCGGATTCTCTTGAATGCCGCCATCATTCTAGCTTACACCACGAAGATTCCGATTAAGAGATCTAAGAGATACTCATTCAATTCTAATGTAGAACGGAAGTGGTTGTCAGGCACGCGTTCATAGGGAATGATGATGATTGTCACGTTCATCACATTCAGGTTGAAGTGCGAATGAATATCTTGGAAGCGAAATAAGATGAATTGAATAGAAAACAGTAGTACTTTGCATTAATTTTTGAGGAACAGCAGAGCTCCACACCTTAATCTATGGAGTGCAGAAACTCTACCGTTAAAAATACATAAGTGATAATGGAGTTCATTGGTCTCGGCCCCAAAGGGGAACCGGAGTAACCAAGACTTGATCACAGGATCAAAATACAATCTAGGATGTCTAATACAATAGTAAAAGGTCCTATTTATAATAAACTAGTCACTAGGGTTTACAGAAATAAGTAATTGATCCATAAATCCACTTCCGGGGCCCACTTGGTGTGTGCTTGGGCTGAGCTTGAGTTTTGCACGTGTAGAGGTCCTTCTTGGAGTTGAACGCCAGCATTTGTGCCAGTTTGGGCGTTCAACTCTGGTTTTGGATCCTTTTCTGGCACTGGACGCCAGAATTGGGCAGAGAGCTGGCGTTGAACGCCAGTTTGCGTCATCTATTCTTAGCCAAAGTATGGACTATTATATATTGCTGGAAAGCCCTGGATGTCTACTTTCCAACGCAATTGGAAGCGCGCCGGTTTGAGTTCTGTAGCTCCATAAAATCCATTTTGAGTGCAGGGAGGTCAGAATCCAATAGCATCAGCAGTCCTTCTTCAACCTCTGAATCTGATTTTTGCTCAAGTCCCTCAATTTCAGCCAGAAAATACCTGAAATCACAGAAAAACATACAAACTCATAGTAAAGTCCAGAAATGTGAATTTAACATAAAAACTAATGAAAACATCCCTAAAAGTAACTAGATTCTACTAAAAACATACTAAAAACAATGCCAAAAAGCGTATAAATTATCCGCTCATCACAACACCAAACTTAAATTGTTGCTTGTCCCCAAGCAACTGAAAATCAAATAGGATAAAAAAAAGAGAATATACTACAAATTCCAAACTATCAATGAAACATAGCTCCAATCAGATGAGCGGGACTTGTAGCTTTTTGCCTCTTGAATAGTTTTGGCATCTCACTTTATCCATTGAAGTTCAGAATGATTGGCTTCTATAGGAACTCAGAGTTTAGATAGTGTTATTGACTCTCCTAGTTCAGTATGATGATTCTTGAACACAGCTATTTTATGAGTCTTGGCCGTGGCCCTAAGCACTTTGTTTTCCAGTATTACCACCGGATACATAAATGCCACAGACACATAATTGGGTGAACCTTTTCAGATTGTGACTCAGCTTTGCTAAAGTCCCCAATCAGAGGTGTCCAGGGTTCTTAAGCACACTCTTTTTTGCTTTGGACCTTGACTTTAACCGCTCAGTCTCAAGTTTTCACTTGACACCTTCACGCCACAAGCACATGGTTAGGGACAGCTTGGTTTAGCCGCTTAGGCCAGGATTTTATTCCTTTAGGCCCTCCTATCCACTGATGCTCAAAGCCTTGGGATCCTTTTTATTTACCCTTGCCTTTTGGTTTTAAGGGTTATTGGCTTTTTTCTCTTGCCTCTTGGTTTTAAGAGCTTTTGGCTTTTTCTGCTTGCTTTTTCTTTTTCTTTCTAATTTTTTTTCGCCTATTTTTTTTTCTGCAAGCTTTGTTCTTTGCTGCTTTTTCTTGCTTCAAGAATCATTTTTATGATTTTTTAGATTATCAAATAACATGTCTCCTTGTCATCATTCTTTCAAGAGCCAACATATTTAACATTCTTAAACAACAACTTCAAAAGACATATGCACTGTTCAAGCATACATTCAGAAAACAAGAAGCATTGTCACCACATCAATATAATTAAACTAAGTTCAAGGATAAATTCGAAACTCATGTACTTGTTCTTTTGATTAAAACATTTTTCATTTAAGAGAGGTGATGGATTCATAGGACATTCATAACTTTAAGACAAAGTTACTAACTACTAATGATCATGTAATGAAGACACAAGCATAGATAAGCACTTAACATAGAAAACAAAAAACAGAAGAAATAAGAGCAAGGAATGAATCTACCTTAGTGATGATGGGGTTTCCTTCTTGAGGAACCAATGATGTCCTTGAGCTCTTCTATGTCTTTTCCTTGTCTTTGTTGCTCCTCCCTCATTGCTTTTTGATCTTCTCTTATTTCATGAAGGATGATGGAGTGCTCTTGATGTTCCACCCTTAATTGTCCCATGTTGGAACTTTATTCTCCTAGGGAGGTATTGATTTGCTCCCAATAGTTTTGTGGAGGAAAATACATTTGAGGCATCTCTTGGATCTCATGGTGATGAGCTTCATACGCCTCTTGAGCTCCATGAATGGGCTCTCTTGCTTGCTCCATCTTTTTCTTAGTGATGGGCTTTAGAGATGAATCTTTCCATCTCCCATTGCTCAGAGGTGAAAGCACTTGCCTTCTCTTTCCTCTTTGAGGTTTCTCTGGCCTTAGGTGCCATTAATGGTTATGGAAAAACAAAAAGCTTATGCTTTTACCACACCAAACTTAGAATGTTGCTCGCCCTCGAGCAAAAGAAGAAAGAATAGAAGAAGAAGAAGAAGAAGAAGAAGAAGATATGGAGGAGATGGGGGGATGTGTGTATTCGACCATATGGGTGGGATTGGGTGGGAAAGAGATATTGAATTTTGTAGGTAAGTGGGATGTATGGATGTGAGTGGTGAATGGAAAACAGAAGGGATGATCATGAATGGAGAGAGATGGTGAGGTAGGTGGGGATCCTGTGGGGTCCACAGATCCTGAGGTGTTCAAGGATTTACAACCTTGCACCAAATTAGGCATGTAAAATGCCCTTGCACACAACTCTGGGCGTTCAGCGCCAGGTTGGTGCCCATTTTGGGCGTTCAACGCCCATTTGTTGGCCATTTCTGGTGTTGAACGCCAGAACCATGCTTGTTCTGGGCGTTCAGCGCCAGCTCTTCTCCAGGGTGCCATTCTGGCGTTCAGCGCCCAGATGATGCCCATTTTGGGCGTTCAGCGCCCAGACACTGCCCATTTTGGGCGTTCAGCGCCAGAACCATGCTCTGTTCTGGCGTTGAACGCCAGGCAGGTGCTCCCTCCAGGGTGTGATTTTTCTTCTGCTGTTTTTGATTCCGTTTTTGATTTTTTTTTGTTTATTTTGTGACTCCACATGATCATGAACCTATAAAGAAATATAACTAAGAAAAATATAGTTAGATAAATAAAAATTGGGTTGCCTCCCAACAAGCGCTTCTTTAATGTCAATAGCTTGACAGTGGGCTTTCATGGAGTCTCACAGATGTTCAGAGCATTGTTGAGACTCTCCAACACCAAACTTAGAGTTTGGATATGGGAGTTCAACACCAAACTTAGAGTTTGACTGTGGGGGCTTTGTTTGACTCTGCTTTGAGAGAAACTTTTTATGCTTCCTCTCCATGGATGCAGAGAGAGATCCTTGAGTTGTAAACACAAGGTTGTCCTCATTTATTTGAAGGATCAATTCTCCTCTGTCCACATCAATCACAGCTCTTGCTGTGGCTAGGAAAGGTCTTCCTAGGATGATGGATTCATCCTCTTCCTTTCCAGTATCCAAGACTATGAAATCAGCAGGGATGTAAAGGCCTTCAACCTTTACTAACACGTCCTCTACTTGTCCATAAGTCTGTTTTCTTGAATTATCTGCCATCTCTAATGAGATTCTAGCAGCTTGCACCCCATAGATTCCCAGTTTCTCTATTACAGAGAGAGGCATGAGATTTATTCCTGAACCAAGGTCACACAGAGCCTTAAAGATCATGGTGCCTATGGTACTAGGTATTATGAACTTTCCAGGATCCTGTCTCTTCTGAGGCAATGTCAGTTGATCCAGATCACTTAGTTCATTGGTGGACAAGGGAGGTTCATCTTTCCAAGTTTCAATACCAAATAATTTGGCATTCAGCTTCATGATTGCACCAAGAAACATGGCAGCTTGCTCTTCAGTAACATCCTCATTCTCTTCAGAAGAGGAATACTCATCAGAGCTCATGAATGGCATAAGGAGGTTCAATGGAATCTCTATGGTCTCTAGATGAGCCTCAGAGTCCTTTGGTTCCTCAGAGGGAAGCTCCTTATTGACCACTGGACGTCCCAGGAGGTCTTCCTTCTTGGGATTCACGTTCTCTCCTTCCCTTACAGGTTCGGCCATGGTGCTTATGTCAATGGCCTTGCACTCTCCTTTTGGATTCTCTTCTGTATTGCTTGGGAGAGTACTAGGAGGGATTTCAGTGATCCTTTTACTCAACTGGCCCACTTGTGCTTCCAGATTTCTAATGGAAGACCTTGTTTTATTCATGAAACTTACAGTGGCCTTAGATAGATCAGAGACTAAGTTTGCTAAGCTAGATGGATTCTGCTCAGAATTCTCTGTCTGTTACTGAGTGGATGATGGAAAAGGCTTGCTATTGCTAAACCTGTTTCTTCCACCATTATTAAAGTCTTGTTGAGGCCTTTGATCCTTCCATGAGAGATTTGGATGATTTCTCCATGATGGATTATAGGTGTTTCCATAAGGTTCACCTAAGTAATTCACCTCTGCTATTACAGGGTTCTCAGGATCATAAGCTTCTTCTTCAGAAGATGCCTCTTGAGTACTGTTGGATGCACCTTGCATTCCATTCAGACTCTGAGAAATCATATTGACTTGCTGAGTCAATATTTTATTCTGAGCCAATATGGCATTCAGAGTATCAATTTCAAGAACTCCTTTCTTCATAGGCGTCCCATTACTCACAGGATTCCTCTCAGAAGTGTACATGAACTGGTTATTAGCAACCATGTCAATGAGTTCTTGAGCTTCTGCAGGCATTTTCTTTAGGTGAATAGATCCACCTGCAGAAGTATCCAATGACATCTTAGCTAATTCAGATAAACCATCATAGAATATATCCAGGATGGTCCATTCTGAAAGCATGTCAGAAGGACACTTTTTGGTCAACTGTTTGTATCTTTCCCAAGCTTCATAGAGGGATTCACCATCTTTTTGTTTGAAGGTTTGAACATCCACTCTAAGCTTGCTCAGCTTTGAGGAGGAAAGAACTTGGCTAAGAAAGCCGTGACCAGCTTATCCCAAGAGTTCAGGCTATCTTTAGGTTGAGAGTCCAACCATATTCTAGCTCTGTCTCTTACAGCAAATGGGAAAAGCATGAGCCTGTAGACTTCAAGATCTACTCTATTAGTCTTAACAGCATCACAGATCTGCAAGAATTCAGTTAAGAACTGAAAAGGATCTTCTGATGGAAGTCCATGAAACTTGCAGTTCTGCTGCATCAGAGAAACTAATTGAGGTTTCAGCTCAAAATTGTTTGCTCCAATGGTAGGAATGGAGATGCTTCTTCCATGTAAATTGGAATTTGGTGCAGTAAAGTCACCAAGCATTCTCCTTGCATTGTTGTTGGGTTCGGCTGTCATCTCCTTTACTTGTTCGAAATTTTCAATCAAGTTGTCTCTGGATTGTTGTAATTTAGCTTTTCTTAGTTTCCTCTTCAGAGTCCTTTCAAGTTCTGGATTAGCTTCAACAAGAATGCCTTTTTCTCTGTCCCTGCTCATATGACAAAGAAGAGGGCACAGAAAAATAATAATAATAGGGATCCTTTTTACCCAAGTATAGAGGTTCCCTTTAGGTGAGTGGAAGAAAAGGAGAAGAAAAGAGAGAGAGGGAATTTTCGAAAATTATTTTTGAAAAATAGTTAGTGATTTTCGAAAATAGTTTTTGAAAAAAGGTTAGTGATTTGATTTTTTTTTCGAAAATTAAAATAAAAAATTAAAATAATTAGTTAATTAAAAAGAATTTTTGAAAAAGAGGGAAGATATTTTCGAAAATTAGAGAGAGAGAGTTAGTTAGGTGGTTTTGAAAAAGGTAGGAAACAAACAAAAAGTTAGTTAGTTAGTTGAAACAAATTTGAAAATCAATTTTGAAAAGATGAGAAGATAAGAAGTTAGAAAAGATATTTTAAAATCAAATTTTTGAAAAAGATAAGATAAGAAGATATTTTTGAAAAGATATGATTGAAATTAGTTTTGAAAAAGATTTGATTTTTAAAATCACAATTAATGACTTGATTCACAAGAAATCACAAGATATGATTCTATAATTTAAAGTTTGAATCTTTCTTAACACGCAAGTAACAAACTTGAAATTTTTGAATCAAAACATTAATTGATGATGCTATTTTCGAAAATTATGTGAGAAAGATAAGAAAAATATTTTTGAAAAATATTTTTAAAATTTTCGAAAATAACTAAGAAAAATGAAAAAGATTTGATTTTTGAAAAAGATTTTGAAAAAGATAAGATTTTCAAATTGAAAATTTGATTTGACTCATAAAAATAACTGGATTTTAAAAAATTTTTGAAAAAGTCAAATCTAATTTTCGAAATTTTAAGAGAGAAAAAGGGAAAGATATTTTTTTTTTTTTGAATTTTTTTTTAAGATGAGAGAGAAAAACAGAAAAATGATGCAATGCATGAAATTTTTAGATTAAAACAATGAAAGCATGCAAGAATGCTATGAATGTCAAGATGAACACCAAGAACACTTTGAATGCCAAGATGAACACCAAGAACATATTTTTGAAAAATTTTTAATGCAAGGAAAACATGCAAGACACCAAACTTAGAATTCTTTAATGCTTAGACACTAAGAATTCAAGAATGCATATGAAAAACAAGAAAAGACACAAAACATACAAATGCAAAGATCAAACAAGAAGACTTACCAAGAACAACTTGAAGATCATGAAGAACACTATGAATGCATGATTTTTTCGAAAAATGCAAGAGGCACATGCAATTGACACCAAACTTATAACATGACTCAAGACTCAAACAAGAACATAAAAAATATTTTTGATTTTTATGATTTTCTAATTTTTTTGTATTTTTTTTCGAAAATTATTTGAAAAACAAAAATAAGGATTCCAAAATTTTTAATATGAATTCCAGGAATCTTATGCTCTTTAGTCTAAAGCTCCAATCAAAGGGTCAGGCATGGCTTAATAGCCAGCCAAGCTTTAGAATGGATTTACATCCATTGAGGTGATTAGTTGAAGACCAATCCCAAAGGAGTTTGGGTATGGCTTTTCAGCGAGATAGGATTCAACATGTTACCATGAAACTCTAGAATTCATTCTTAAAAATTTTGAAGCCATAGAATAATTTATTTTTGAAAACATTATTTTTATTATTAAATTTTTTTTTTTCGAAAACAAAGGAAAAATTTTTGAAAGATTTTTGAAAAATGTTTGAAAACAAAACAAAAAGAAAATTACCTGATTTGAGCAACAAGATGAACCTTCAGTTGTCCAAACTCGAACAATCCCCGGCAACGGCGCCAAAAACTTGGTGCGCAGAAATTGTGATTACACTTTAATTATGTAAAATTCATCGCTCTTTCTTTCCCTGGTAATGGCGCCAAAAACATGATGCCAATACCATGGTTCACAACTTCGCACAACTAACCAGCAAGTGCACTGGGTCGTCCAAGTAATACCTTACGTGAGTAAGGGTTGAATCCCACGGAGATTGTTGGTATGAAGCAAGCTATGGTCACCTTGTAAATCTCAGTCAGGCGGATATAAAATAGTAATGGGGTTTTCGAAATTAATTAATAAAACAGGGATAGAAATACTTATGTAAATCACTGGTGAGAATTTCAGATAAGCGAATAGAGATGCTTTCGTTCCTCTGAACCTCTGCTTTCCTGCTATCTTCATCCAATCAGTGTTACTCCTTTCCATGGCTGGCTTTATGTGATACATCACCATTGTCAAAGGCTACTTTCGGTCTTCTCTCGGGAAAATGATCCAAATGCCCTATCACGGCACGGCTAATCGTCTGGAGGCATCACCCTTGTCAATGGTTTCATCTTATCCTCTCAGTGAAAATGGTCAACGCACCCTGTCACGGCACGGCTATTCATCTGTCGGTTCTCGATCCTGCTGGAATAGGATTTACTATCCTTTTGCGTCTGTCACTACGCCCGGCAATCGCGAGTTTGAAGTTCGTCACAGTCATTCAATCATTGAATCCTACTCGGAATACCACAGACAAGGTTTAGACCTTCCGGATTCTCTTGAATGCTGCCATCATTTTAGCTTACACCACGAAGATTCCGATTAAGAGATCTAAGAGATACTCATTCAATTCTAATGTAGAACGGAAGTGGTTGTCAGGCACGCGTTCATAGGGAATGATGATGATTGTCACGTTCATCACATTCAGGTTGAAGTGCGAATGAATATCTTGGAAGCGAAATAAGATGAATTGAATAGAAAACAGTAGTACTTTGCATTAATCTTTGAGGAACAGCAGAGCTCCACACCTTAATCTATGGAGTGCAGAAACTCTACCGTTAAAAATACATAAGTGATAATGGAGTTCATTGGTCTCGGCCCCAGAGGGGAACCGGAGTAACCAAGACTTGATCATAGGATCAAAATACAATCCAGGATGTCTAATACAATAGTAAAAGGTCCTATTTATAATAAAATAGTCACTAGGGTTTACAGAAATAAGTAATTGATCCATAAATCCACTTCTGGGACCCACTTGGTGTATGCTTGGGCTGAGCTTGAGTATATCACGTGTAGAGGTCCTTCTTGGAGTTGAACGCCAGCATTTGTGCCAGTTTGGGCGTTCAACTCTGGTTTTGGATCCTTTTCTGGCGCTGGACGCCAGAATTGGGCAGAGAGCTGGCGTTAAACACCAGTTTGCGTCATCTATTCTTGGCCAAAGTATGGACTATTATATATTGCTGAAAAGCCCTGGATGTCTACTTTCCAACGCAATTGGAAGAGCGCCATTTTGAGTTTTGTAGCTCCAGAAAATCCATTTTGAATGCAGGGAGGTCAGAATCCAACAGCATCAGCAGTCCTTCTTCAACCTCTGAATCTGATTTTTGCTCAAGTCCCTCAATTTCAGCCAGAAAATATCTGAAATCACAGAAAAACATACAAACTCATAGTAAAGTCCAGAAATGTGAATTTAACATAAAAACTAATGAAAACATCCCTAAAAGTAACTAGATTCTACTAAAAACATACTAAAAACAATGCCAAAAAGCGTATAAATTATCCGCTCATCATATCTTCCTTGCATTGTTTGCATTGTTGTTTTTGGCTGCCATGGCTTCTTCCTCCTTGAAGAGCTCTGTTAGGCCCTCTAGAGAGAGTTGTGCTTTAGCTTCTCTTAGCTTTCTCTTCAAGGTCCTTTCAGGTTCAGGATCAGCTTGAACAAGTATGCCTTTATCTTTGCTCCTGCTCATATGAAAGAGAAGAGAACAAAAAAGTAGGGAATCTTCTATGTCACTATATAGAGATTCCTTGAGGTGTCAGAAGAAAAGAAGAATAGAAAGAGGAGGTAGATAGAAGAGAATTCAAACTTATCAAGAGGGATAGAGTTCGAATTGCACCTTGAGGAGGAGTGTTAGTCCCTTAAATAGAAGGATGTGAGAAGAGGGGAAGAATTTTCGAAATTAAAGTAAAAGATTTTGAAATAATTAAAAAGAAATTTGAAAATTTGATTGAGATTTTCGAAAATTAAGATTGGGAAAGAAGTTAAGTGATTTTTGAAAAAGATTTTGAAATTAGAAATAAAAAATATATAATTGAGAGTTAATTTTGAAAAAGATGTGATTGAAAAGATATGATTGAGAAGATATGATTGAAAATCAATTTTAAAAATAAGAAAGTTTTAAAATTAAAGTTGATTACTTGACTAACAAGAAATTAAAAGATATGATTCTAAAATTTAAAATTTGATTCTTTCTTAATAGGCAAGTAACAACTTGAAAATTTTGAAGTAAATCATTAATTATAGCAAGGATTTTCGAAAATAAAAAAATGGAAAGAAATTGATTTTGAAGAGATATGATTGAAAAGATATGATTTGAAAAAGATTTGATTTTGAAAAATTATGAAAATTTGAAAAAGATTTGAATTGAAAACAAAATCCCTCTAGTGGCCTTCTGGCATTAAACGCCCAGAATGGCATCCATTCTGGCGTTTAACGCCCAAAATGCTACCTTTTTGGGCGTTAAACGCCCAGCCAGGGTACCTGGCTGGCGTTTAAATGCCAGTTTTCCTTCTTCACTGGGCATTTTGAACGCCCAGCTTTTTCTGTTTAATTCCTCTGCTGAATGTTCTGAATCTTCAATTCTCTGTATTATTGACTTGAAAAGACACAATTTTGAAAATATTTTTGAATTTTTAATGATAAGAAACAAAAAAAAATGCAACTAAGATCAAATAAACAATGCATGCAAGACACCAAACTTAAAATTAGACACTAGACTCAAACAAGAAACATAAAATATTTTTGATTTTTATGATTTTATAAAAATTTTTTGTGATTTTCGAAACTTATATGGAAAAGAGAATAAAGAGATTCAAAACTTTTTAATAAGAATTCCAGGAATCATGCAATGTTAATCTAAAGCTTCAGTCTAAAAAGATTAGACATGGCTGGCCAAGCTTCAGCAGGACATTACATTCAGCAGCTAAATTGATGAAAATCAATCAACTTTTGTGATGATAAGAACATCACCTTGAAACTCTAGAATTCATTCTTAAAAATTCTGAAAAATAAAAAGAAAAGTACCTAATCTAAGCAACAAGATGAACCGTCAGTTGTCCACACTCGAACAATCCCCAGCAACGGCGCCAAAAACTTGGTGCAGAAAATTGTGATCATCAACAATGGCGCCAAAGACTTGGAGCTCTCAAACGTGAATCACACTTAGTCACAATTCCGCACAACTAACCAGCAAGTGCACTGGGTCGTCCAAGTAATACCTTACGTGAGTAAGGGTCGATCCCACGGAAATTGTCAGCTTGAAGCAAGCTATGGTCATCTTGTAAATCTCAGTCAGGCAGATTCAAATGGTTATGGAGGATTGATAATTAAAAGATGAATAAAACATAAAATAAAGATAGAGATACTTATGTAATTCATTGGTGAGAATTTCAGATAAGCGTATGAAGATGCTTTGTTCCTCCTAAACTTCTGCTTTCCTATTGCCTTCATCCAATCATTCATACTCCCTTCCATGGCAAGCTTTATGTTGAGCATCACCGTTGTCAATGGCTACTTCCCGTCCTCTCAGTGAAAATGTTCCAAATGCGCTGTCACCGTACAGCTAATCATCTGTCGGTTCTCGATCATGTTGGAATAGGATCCATTGATCCTTTTGCGTCTGTCACACGCCCAACAATCGCGAGTTTGAAGCTCGTCACAGTCATCCCTTCCCAGATCCTACTCAGAATACCACAGACAAGGTTTAGACTTTCTGGATCTCAAGAATGACCGCCAATAATTCTAGCCTATACCACGAAGATTCCGATCTTAGATTAAAAACCCAAGAGATACGCATTGAATCCATTACTAGTAGAACAGAGGTGGTTGTCAGGCACCTGTTCATAGGTGAGAATGATGATGAGTGTCACGGATCATCACATTCATCAAGTTGAAGAACGAATGAATATCTTAGAGAAGAAGTAGGCGTGAATTGAATAGAAAAACAGTAGTACTTTGCATTAATTCATGAAGAACAGCAGAGCTCCACACCTTAATCTATGGTGTGTAGAAATTCCACCGTTGAAAATACATAAGAACAAGGTTCAGGCATGGCCGTGAGGCTAGCCTCCCAAAACGTGATCAAGTGTATCAAAGGTATGAGTAAAAGATGAAAATACAATAGCAAAAGGTCCTATTTATAGAAAACTAGTAGCCTAGGGTTACAGAAATAGGTAATTAATGCAGAAATCTTCTTCCGGGCCCACTTGGTGTGTGCTTGGGCTGAGCATTGAAGCTTTCATGTGTAGAGACTTTTCTTAGAGTTAAACGCCAGCTTTTGTGCCAGTTTGGGCGTTTAACTCCAGCTTTTGTGCCAATTCTAGCGTTAAACGCCATAATTCTTGAGCTAAATTGGAACGCCTGTTTGGGCCATCAAATCTCGAGCAGAGTATGGACTATTATATATTTTTGGAAAGCACAGGATGTCTAATTTCCAATGCAATTGAGAGCGCACCAATTGAGCTTCTGTATCTCCAGAAAATCTACTTCGAGTGCAGGGAGGTCAGAATCCAACAGCATCTGCAGTCCTTTTTCAGCCTCTAAATCAGATTTTTGCTCAGGTCCCTCAATTTCAGCCAGAAAATACTTGAAATCATAGAAAAAAAACACAAACTCATAGTAAAGTCTAGAAAAGTGAATTTTAAATAAAAAATAATAAAAATATAATAAAAACTAACTAAAATATACTAAAAACATACTAAAAACAATGCCAAAAAGCATATAAATTATCCGCTCTTCAAGGCATCTCAAGGATTTCTCGTTGAGGTAGCTCCACATGCTCTTGTTGAGGTGCATGCGTAGGCTCTCTAGTTTGCTCCATCTTTCTTTTAGTGATGGGCTTGTTGGTAGCATGAATCCCCACACCTTCGTACTGTTGTACCAGCAAGTGCACTAGGTCGTCCAAGTAATACCTGAGCAAGTCAGGGTCGATCCCACGAGGATTGTGGTTTGAAGCAAGCTATGGTTATCCTGCAGGTCTTAATTAGGCAGATCAGAAGGATTTAAGGTGTTTTAATATTGTATAAATTATTTTTTATATCAAATAGAGTCAGTAATGGGAATAGAGAAAAAGAGTAATTAGAACACAGAAGTTGTGTAAACTATGAAAATATAATAGTTAAGGTTTGGAGTTGCTTAGCCATTCTGAATTAATTCTGGTATTACTGTCTTCTTTGCTTGTGAGTGATGTCTTCAATGGCAGACTACAAGTGATTGGTGCCTTTATTGATAGATCGTCAATACTCCTCCGGATCTGAACCCTAGGGTTAGTGTGGATCTATCTCTGCTTGAGGGTGAAGCGCGTACAGTCCATTATCCTTCATGATCCTACTCAAAATGCCACAAACAAGGTCGGATCTTCTGGATCAGGGAATGCTGCATCATAGGGTTCTAGCCTCTAACACAGAGACCATAATCTCCCCAAAATCAGCAAAACTGGTGTCTCAAGAAGTCCCCAACGAAGTCGTAGATTAGCCATCTGAGAGATGTATGATTCAAGCTAGTGGTGCGTGCTTTCCACTGAGGTATTTACGCGAACCCAAGTAGACGTGGGTGTTTGTCAGGCACGTTCGTTTTAATGTGATGAACAAAGCTGATTGTTCGATTATTCTATCCACCACGCTGAAGTGCGAATATACATCTTAGAATTAATCAAACATGGATTGAAGAAGAAACAATAATACTTTTATTAATTCATAGGACTCAGCAGGGCTCCTCCCCTCTGTAGAACCTATGCACAATTACTCAAGAGGGGGGTGAATTGAGTATTGCAACAACAATGAATCTTTTTGCGAAAGTTAAAGACAATATACAAAAGTGTTATTGTACTAGTATTTTTCCAAGAGCTTAACTCAATTGCTAAGCATTTATAAGGAGCTTTTACTTTCCAATAGACACCAACTCAAATAAATTGATCAAGCTTTTCACCAATCGGACTTAAACTATTCCTTAAGTACTTACGAAGCTACTTTTCGATCACAATTTATTTGCTCAAAGGTAAAAGGTAAAAGACAATAATATTGAAGAGATGAGTTTGGAGAGATGCAAACGCTATTTAGAGTGGTTCGGCACAATCCTTGTCCTACGTCCACTTTCTTTCTCAATCGCTATTGAGATGTTCCACTATTGCCAAGCTTCAAGGTGCTCGCACAAAACCTTTTACAATCCGAGTCCTTAGTTTCTAACACCTCACGGTATATGATCACCACTCGTATACTAACCCACTCCACTTAAAGATACCTTCTCTAAGATTTGCCTTGAGTACTTAGTATACTTCTTTGGTATCCTCACCGACTATAGTGTTTATAACTCTTGACTCAACCTTGGAGATCACACTCCAATTTACAAAGTGTACAAGAAAACAATTCTCAAAGAATTGTTGAGATGAAATGAGTACTCTCTAGAAGAGTGTATGATTACAAGTTTAGCACTATTGAACCAATTGATATTGCTCTCTCAAATTGTGTATTATAACACCTTAAAAATGTGTAGAATGAAAGAATATGAACAAGATAGTTTGCAAATACTCACGTATGTGAAATAAGGCTTCAATCCATCTATTTATAGACTCCCCAAACCTTAGAAATGTTGGGGAGTTAATGGGATGGAGCCTTTTTGTCAAAACTAGCCGTTTTTTATGTTTTTGAATCATTTGCATCGATGCATAACACTTTGCATCGATGCAAATGTGTCTTTGAAGCTGAAATTTGAATTTTCAGCTAGGTTGCATCGATGCAAACATCTTTGCATCGATGCAACAAGTCGTCGCATGCTTTGCATCGATGCAAGATGAGTGTGCATCGATGCAAACCTTAAAGAATGGCTTAAAATCACTTCAAAATACTTAGGATTGATCTCAAACTTGTTGGAGTCAATTCCTATGCTTTTGTACCTTTGAAAACAAGTTTTTAAACCATTTGGCTAGCATCGAATTGCAAGATGTGCATCAAAACATTTGTGAGTGTGTGTTGAGAGATTTAGCAATTGGTTCTTAACAAGAAGTTACCTAAGTCCTAAGACACTATACTTGTCTTCAAATGTTGTGGACTTGAGTTTCTTGTTGTTGTGTTGCTTTCAACTCTTCATTCCTCAACGTTGAATGTTGGTTGATCTTTCAACATGCTTGTTCATTCAAGTTGTTTGTTGGTTTGTCTTTCATGTCGTTTGTTGGTTTGTCATTCATCAAAACCTACGAATACAAACTTCGCATACAAGCAACATGATTTACAATTTCCCCCTTTTTGATAATGACAAACCAATTTTGAGGATATGCATTTATAAATGATTTTGAAAGCAACAATAATGCACTTTGTTTTATAGAAATCTTTGGAGAAGACTTCACAAAAAAATTTTGCAGGAGTTCCCCCTAAATATGTGCATTTGTTCCCTTAAAGGGCGTTTATCAAAGAAAACGATTTAGATATCAAAGTTTTTGCTTAGCGGAAGTCTTTTTGAAAACATTGTTTCGCAAACTTATTTCTTCTTTTCAAATCCTCAAACTTCTTCTTTTTCAAAAGTTCAAAATTTCAAATATCCTCAAACTTCTCTTCCCCCTTTTGACATTATCAAAAAGAAAGGAGTTTGAAATGTGTCATAGAAGCATGCATAAAACAATGAATTTTTTTAAGTTCAATTTCTCTATTAATTTCAAGGATGAGATATTCCCCCTTTCAAAAAGAATTTGATTTCCTCTTTTTATATATATAACAAGCATGCATAATTCCCCCTAAAGAAGTGAAATATATTAAAGCATGCACATTAACTTAAAATAGGGGTACCAAGCCTATTTTGAGTTATTCACCAAATAAGCATACAAGCATTAATCATTAAACAAAATTTATGAAGGAAATATCAAAGTATTTAAACCATAATAGAAATCCTTAGCTTACTAGGAGTTAGTTTAACAGTTCATATAATCAAATAAACATAAAGCAATAAAAAGTGACTTGATGAAGAGGAGACAATCAATCTTGGTCTTCATCATCATCAGTATCCTCTTCATATGGTAGGTGGATGCCGAAATGCTCATATAAGTCATCAATACGACGATCCAAGCGACCCGTGCGATGATCTACACGAGACACACGACGATTAAGTGCTTCAAGTTGCCTACCATGCTCTACTTCAATCCTTTGGATGTTTTGGTTGATGGATTGTAATTCTCTCATTACATCAACCAAGGAGGGTGGTTCTTGAGGTGCTTGTGGAGGAGCTTGCTCTTGAGGACCTTGTTCATCAACATTTCTTCTTCCCATTTTGTTGAGAAGATGAGTGTTGATACAAGATTGAGGTGGTACTTCCTTTGCAATCTCATTTGATACATCAATACCAACATAATCAAAGACTTTAGACCATAGGCAAAGGAATCCTAATCCACCATTCCTATCCTTCATCTTGAGCCTAATCATATGTTGTACTATAAAGTATGGCCAATTAATCTTAATCCCATTCATCATAGCCCACATGACAATCAAATCTTCATCATTTACATTCGCATGCCCGGATATTCTAGGTTGCAATATATAGGTGACTAGATATAACAAAGTTCTATGTTCCGCACTCATTGAATTGCAACTAATTTTGGAGTGAGCTCCTTGTACAAGGTTGAACAAATGCATGGCATTGTCCTTTGAATAATCCCATTCATCAATTGGGGTTTTACCACCTTAAAACAAGTCACCTTGATTTGGCAACTCCCAAATGGTGGCTAACTCATCACCATCTAGCCTATAATCCTTTCTTCCTATCTTGAAGAATAATGTGAAATTTGATTCATCTTCCTCATCAATCTCAATCATGAGTGTACTATAGGCTATGGCAACTAAATCCGGATAAAATTTACTCTTAATTTGAACAAAATCCATGAGGCCTTGATGAACTAGAATAGCCTTAAGAGTATCAAACTTATGAATGACAAGAAGGGTCGGATCCAAATACCTCGGAGGAATTTCCTTTCTTCCGGCGAGCCTTGCCTCATAGAATTGAAGATCTTCATTAGAGGCAAAGTACCTTGCCAAAGGATGATTATTTAGAGGTGGAACCACACTTGAAGAGCCTTTTGACTTCTTGATGGTTCTCTTGATTCTAGGCATTGTGGATGATTTTGTTTTATGGGTTTTGTAGAGGAGAATGTGGGGACTTCAAATATGTAATTTGTTTGTAGTGGGTATCTAAGTTTTGTGAGTTGTATGAAGCTATATGTGAGCTTGTTTTAGAGGTTATGGAGGTTTGAATGTGGGGATATGAGTTGTGAGGTTGAAGATGATGAAAAAGTGGGGTTTTGTTGCTCAAAAATGCCAAATTCACATGTTTTTGTGCAATTTGGTCGTGTTTGCATCGATGCAATAGGCTTTGCATCGATGCACATAGCACGTTGTGTGCTTTGCATCGATGCAAAGCTTGGTTGCATCGATGCAACATGCATCATTTTGCCCAAAATCACCAAATTTTCATCCTTTGGTGGTTCTTTCTTCAATCCTTTGAGTTCCATCATGTATATACTCACTTAAACCATTATAAACTTCAATTTGTTAATCCTCCATTGTTTATAATCTTTAAATTCTTCAATCTACCTCAAGATTAATCACTCATTCATCAACTCATAAACCTACAAAACAATGGCTAATTGGATATCTCCAATGCTTAAGTTAGTAAGAGATACAAAAATAGCAATATAAATACAATGAATTCAAACAAATCATATTAGATTAGAATCCAAGATACCAAGTTCATTTCGGATGTTAAAAAAACTTTCTTTACATAAAGGTTTAGTGAAGATGTCCGCTAGTTGTTTACTAGTTTCGACAAATTCAATAACCACATCACCCTTTTCAACATGGTCTCTTATGAAGTGATGTCTAATCTCAATATGCTTGGTTCTTGAATGTTGAACCGGATTCTTGGTTAAATTTATTGCACTAGTATTATCACATTTGATAGGAATGTGATCAAGCATGAGTCCATAGTCCACAAGTTGTTGTTTCATCCATAAAATTTGGGCGCAACAACTACCGGCGGCTACATACTCGGCTTCGGCGGTAGACAAGGCTACACTTACTTGTTTCTTACTATGCCATGAAACAAGAGAGTTTCCTAGCAAGTGACAAGTGCCGCTAGTGCTTTTCCTATCCAATTTGCAACCGGCAAAATCGGAATCGGAATAACCAATCAAATCACAAGTGGATCCTTTCGGATACCACAATCCAACATTTAATGTTCCTATGAGATACTTCATAATCTTTTTCACCGCACTTAAGTGAGATTCCTTAGGATTAGCTTGGTATCTCGCACACATGCATACACTAAACATGATATATGGCCTACTTGCCGTTAGATAAAGTAATGATCCTATCATGCCTCTATACTTCTTTACATCTATGTTTTTACCTTGTTCATCTTTGTCAAGGTAGCAAGTAGTGCTCATTGGTGTGTCCATTGCCTTAGCATTGTCCATTCCAAATCTTTTGAGCAATTCCTTGCAATATTTGGTTTGGCTAACGAAAGTTCCTTCTTTTCCTTGTTTGATTTGAAGACCAAGGAAGACGTTGAGTTCGCCCATCATGGACATTTCAAATTCACTTTGCATGAGGTTTGAGAAAAACTTGCAAAGTGATTCGTTAGTTGAACCAAATATTATGTCATCGACGTAAACTTGTACCAAAAGGATATTTTTGTTTTCAATCATGATAAATAAAGTTGTATCAACCTTCCCTCTTCTAAAACCCTTTTCTATTAAAAACTTGCTCAAACGTTCATACCAAGCTCTTGGAGCTTGTTTAAGACCATAAAGAGCTTTCTTGAGTTTAAAAACATGATTAGGATTTTCATAATCCTCAAAACCGGGAGGTTGTTCAACATATACTTCTTCTTGAATGAAACCATTAAGAAAGGCACTCTTAACATCCATTTGATAAAGTTTGAAGTTATAAGAGGATGCAAAAGCAAGTAACATCCTAATAGCTTCTAATCTAGCTACGGGAGCATAAGTTTCGTCATAATCAATGCCTTCCTCTTGATTATAACCTTTAGCTACCAATCTAGCTTTGTTTCTAACAATTGTACCATTTTCATCGAGTTTATTTCTAAAAACCCATTTTGTTCCTACAATTGTTTGATTACTTGGTTTAGGCACCAATTCCCAAACGTCATTTCGTTTGAATTGGTTAAGCTCCTCTTGCATTGCCATAGCCCAATGTTCATCATCAATTGCGGACTCAATGGTAGATGGTTCAATTTGAGAAACAAAAGCACTATATGCAAATAAATTTCTAAAAGTGGATCGAGTTGTTACCCCTTTCGAAACATCACCAATGACGTTGTCTAGAGGATGATCCTTTGAAGTACGCCAAACCTTTGGAAGTGCATTTATTTGTGCTTGTGATGGTTCAATTTCTTCAACTTGAACACTATCCTTTGTTGAGCTTGTAGAGGCTTCATTTAAATCTTTTTCTTTGTCTTCACCATTCAAATTTAGTGAATCAAAGTTTTCTACATTTTCATCAAAATCTTTTCTAGCACAACAACGGTTAGTTTCATCAAAAGCGACATGAATACTTTCTTCCATAGTCATGATGCGTTTATTATATACTCTAAAAGCTTTGCTAGTTAAAGAGTAGCCTAAGAAGATTCCTTCATCAGCCTTAGCATCAAATTTGCCTAAGTTATCTTTTCCATTATTTAGAATAAAGCATTTACAACCAAAGACGTGCAGGTGGGAAATATTTGGATTTCTTCCTTTGTACAATTCGTATGGTGTTTTCTTAAGAATAGGTCGAATGATAATCCTATTCATAACATAACACGCGGTACTAACCGCATCCGCCCAAAAGTACTTAGGAATATTGGCCTCATTGAGCATAGTTCTCGCCATTTCTTCTAAATGACGATTTTTCCTTTCAACCACACCATTTTGTTGTGGTGTTCTAGGAGAGGAAAAATTATGCTCAATGCCATTTTCTTCACAAAAAGTTTCAAAAAGATTGTTTTCAAATTCTCCACCATGATCACTTCTAATAGATGATATATGCAAATTCTTTTCATTTTGAATAACTTTGGCTAATCTTTTGAATGCTCGAAATGCATCACTCTTGTTTGCTAGGAACAAGGTCCATGTAAATCGAGAGTAATCATCAACAATAACTAAAGCATAGTAATTGCCACCAAAGCTCATAGTCCTAGAAGGACCAAATAAATCCATGTGCAAAAGTTGTAATGGCCTTGTTGTGGAAACAATGTTTTTGGATTTAAAAGAGGCCTTTACTTGTTTTCCCTTTTGACATGCGTCGCAAAGGACGTCTTTTTCAAAACGTAGCTTTGGTAAGCCAATTACTAACTCTTTAGAGACCAACTTGCTAAGATGGTCCATGTTAGCATGAGCTACTCTACGATGCCATAACCAAGTTTCATCATTTTTACTAACAAGGCATTTCACATCATTTGAGGAAACTTCATCTAGATTAATCATGTATACATTGTCAACACGGTGCCCAATTAGCACAATTTCATTAGTGTCTTGCCTTTTTATCAAACAACATTTTGAATCAAAGGTGACTAAGTTTCCTTTGTCACAAAGTTGGCTAACACTAATGAGATTATGTTTGAGACCTTTGACAAGTATAACATTATCTATGGAGGTAGAAGAATTTTTACCAACTTTTCCAACGCCGATTACTTTGCCGGTGTTGTTGTCTCCATAGATCACGTTTCCTCCGTTTGTAGGCTCTATTGCGGTGAACTTTGATTCATCGCCGGTCATGTGTTTGGAGCATCCACTATCAACATACCAATTTGTATCCTTAGCTCCAACACGTACCTGCAAAACAATTAAAATTGGGATTTAGGTACCCAAGTGGATTTGGGTCCTTGATGGTTAGTATGAGCATAATGCCCATAAGGTGCCCATCTCGTATCTTGACTACGAAAGTTTATATGTTTAATTCTAGTAAAGCATACGGGTGCTATATGACCTACTTTATTACAATAATGACATATGACATTTGGATTATGCATCCTATGCATGTTTCTAAATGGTTGCCTAGGTTGTTTCCTAAATGCAACATCTTTTGATCTATATGCATTGTGATTATAATTTCTAAATGAAGCATGTTGAGGAGGATGTTTAAAGGCTTCATTCCTTTTAGGCATGCTTGCCTTTTGGGCTTGCGGTTGCCTAATAGGAGTTTTAGTATTTTTAAATTTTCCTTTTTCAAAACCTAAACCTTCCTTATTATGAACATGCTTTTGGTTTTTCAACATTTTATCTAAGTTCTTTGAAGATTCATTGAACTTAGCTAAAGTGTTCTTAAGATTTGTAATTTCATTTTCATGCATTTTACAAGATTTGTATGGATCACTACTTGTGCTACACTTATCTTTTCCAAGATTGATATTCTCGTTTTTCAACGTCTCATTTTGTTTTAAAAGATCCATATTCTTTTTCTTTAGGAGAGAATAATCTTGGGTAAGTTTTGTGTACACCTCAAGTAAGGCATCATATTCATCTTGTAAATTAAAAGAAGTGGAGTTGTCATCACTAACCTTTTCTTCGCTTGCCATTAAGCAAAGATTTGCAACCTCGTCGTCATCGGAGTCGGATTCATCCTCGTTCTCCCATGATATGTATGCTTTCTCCTTCTTCTTAAATTTCTTGTTTTTGTCCTCCTTTTGAAGTTTTGGACAATTGGGTTTAATGTGTCCAACTTCTCCACACTCATAGCATTTTGGTACCTTTGTTTTGCTCTTGAAGTTTTTCTTCATTGCAAACTTATTGAATCTTTTTAATAAGAGTGCAAATTCTTCATCTCCTTCTTCTTCATTATCATCACTCTCTTCTTGTAGGGATGTTGTTTTAAGGGCGAGACTTTTCTTCTTGCTTTCTTCACCCTTTTGTCTATTTAGCATAGTCATTTCATAGGTGAGAAGATTACCTCGTAGTTGATCAAATGTAAGTTGATCATAGAGCCTTCCTTCCACAATGGCGTTCACTTTGGAGTTCCATTTTGGTGTAAGGCTTGTAAGCACCTTGGTCACAATTTGTTTATCATTGTATTTTGTGCCAAGCATGCTTAGGTTGTTGAAGATCTTGGAGAGTCTTTCAAGAGCTTCTTCAATGCTCTCTTCATCTTTCATTTTAAAATTTTCCCATTCATGAACCAACATAAATACCTTTGATTCTTTAACGTGGTCGGTTCCTTCGTAAGTGATTTGGAGTTTATCCCAAATCTCTTTAGCGGTTTCACATGTAGAGATCTTCATATAATCATGCTCGTTAAGTGCACAATGAATGAAGTTGATGGCTTTATCATTCATTGCCACTTTCTTCCAATCATCGTCACTATATTCATCTTCTCCTTTCGGTACTTGCTTTGAGACGGAGACTTCTCCTTCTTTAGCGCTTGTTGTCTTTGTTGGAATGTGATTTCCATTCTCAATCACTTTCCAAATTCTCACATCTTGAGAACGGATCCAAATTCTCATCTTATTTTTCCAATAAGAGTAATTTGTTCCGCTAAAAAGAGGAGGTCTAGCGGTTGAGTTACCTTCACTAGTGTTGTTGTTGTTAAAGCTTGTGCTTGCCATGATCTTTTCCCTTAAACGGTTAAGTCTTTCAAAGGGTTAAGCTCTGATGCCACTTGTAGAACCTATGCACAATTACTCAAGAGGGGGGGTGAATTGAGTATTGCAACAACAATGAATCTTTTTGCGAAAGTTAAAGACAATATACAAAAGTGTTATTGTACTAGTATTTTTCCAAGAGCTTAACTCAATTGCTAAGCATTTATAAGGAGCTTTTACTTTCCAATAGACACCAACTCAAATAAATTGATCAAGCTTTTCACCAATCGGACTTAAGCTATTCCTTAAGTACTTACGAAGCTACTTTTCGATCACAATTTATTTGCTCAAAGGTAAAAGACAATAATATTGAAGAGATGAGTTTGGAGAGATGCAAACGCTATTTAGAGTGGTTCGGCACAATCCTTGTCCTACGTCCACTTTCTTTCTCAATCGCTATTGAGAAGTTCCACTATTGCCAAGCTTCAAGGTGCTCGCGCAAAACCTTTTACAATCCGAGTCCTTAGTTTCTAACACCTCACGGTATATGATCACCACTCGTATACTAACCCACTCCACTTAAAGATACCTTCTCTAAGATTTGCCTTGAGTACTTAGTATACTTCTTTGGTATCCTCACCGACTATAGTGTTTATAACTCTTGACTCAACCTTGGAGATCACACTCCAATTTACAAAGTGTACAAGAAAATAATTCTCAAAGAATTGTTGAGATGAAATGAGTACTCCCTAGAAGAGTGTATGATTATAAGTTTAGCACTATTGAACCAATTGATATTGCTCTCTCAAATTGTGTATTATAACACCTTAAAAATGTGTAGAATGAAAGAATATGAACAAGATAGTTTGCAAATACTCACGTATGTGAAATAAGGCTTCAATCCATCTATTTATAGACTCCCCAAACCTTAGAAACGTTGGGGAGTTAATGGGATGGAGCCTTTTTGTCAAAACTAGCCGTTTTTTATGTTTTTGAATCATTTGCATCGATGCATAACACTTTGCATCGATGCAAATGTGTCTTTGAAGCTGAAATTTAAATTTTCAGCTAGGTTGCATCGATGCAAACATCTTTGCATCGATGCAGCAAGTCGTCGCATGCTTTGCATCGATGCAAGATGAGTGTGCATCGATGCAAACCTTAAAGAATGGCTTAAAATCACTTCAAAATACTTAGGATTGATCTCAAACTTGTTGGAGTCAATTCCTATGCTTTTGTACCTTTGAAAACAAGTTTTTAAACCATTTGGCTAGCATCGAATTGCAAGATGTGCATCAAAACATTTTGTGAGTGTGTGTTGAGAGATTTAGCAATTGGTTCTTAACAAGAAGTTACCTAAGTCCTAAGACACTATACTTGTCTTCAAATGTTGTGGACTTGAGTTTCTTGTTGTTGTTGTGTTGCTTTCAACTCTTCATTCCTCAACGTTGAATGTTGGTTGATCTTTCAACATGCTTGTTCATTCAAGTTGTTTGTTGGTTTGTCTTTCATGTCGTTTGTTGGTTTGTCATTCATCAAAACCTACGAATACAAACTTCGCATACAAGCAACATGATTTACACCCTCAACCTATGAGGTTTAGAAACTCATACTGATGAGAAATACAATGATGAATTCAAAAATATGGTAAAGTGATGAAAAAATTTGTCAAAAAGTGTCCGAATAACATGAATAAAATCCCTTAAATACTAAACAATGACTAGTAAGGGTAAAACAGTATTTTTAGTGCTAAAATCCACTTCCGGGGCCCACTTGGTGAGTGTTTGGGCTGAGCTTTGTTGAGATCCACATGCTATGAGGTCTTTTGGGCATGGAACGCCAGCTGGGGGTTCTCTCTGGGCTTTTGGACGCCAGGCTCTGCTCTTTGGGCACTGGACGCCAGAAAGGGGGCAGGAAGCTGGCGTTGGACGCCAGTTTTGGGCCTTCTAGTCCGAAACAAAGTATGGACTATTATACATTGCTGGAAAGCTCTGAAGGAGAGATTTTCATAGCCATTGAGAACGCTCCATTTGGACTTCTATAGCTCCAGAAAATCTCTTCCGAGTATAAGGAGGTCAGATTTGGATAGCATCTGTAGTGCTTTCTCTGTCTCTGAATCAGACTTTTGCTCCAGCTCCTCAATTTCAGCCAGAAAATATCTGAAATGGTACAAAAATACAAAAACTTAAAGTAGAATCTAAAAATATGAATTTAACACTAAAACCTGTAAAAACTTAATAAAAACTGAATAAAATATATTAAAAACTACGTGAAACTATGCCAAAAAGCGTATAAAATATCCACTCATCACAACACCAAACTTAAAATAGGATGAAAAGAAGATTAGGATGCAATAAACCTCTGAGTTTCCAATGAAGCTCATTTTCAATTAGATGGGCGGGACTTAGTAGCTTTTTACTTCTGAATAGTCTTGGCATCTCACTATCCATTGAAAATCAGAATGGTTGGCATCTTTTGGAACTTAGAATCTAGAGGATATTATTGATTCTCCTAGTTCAGCTCTTTTTTATTCTTGAACACAACTTTCAGAGTCTTGGTCGTGACCCTAAGCACCTTATTTTCCAGTATTACCACCGAATACAATAATGCCACAGACACTTTAACTGGGTGAACCTTTTCAGATTGTGACTCAGCTTTGCTAGGGTCCCCAGATAAAGGTGTCCAGAGTTCTTAAGAACACTCTTTTTGCTTTGGATCAGGACTTTAACCGCTTTTCACTTGACACCTTCACGCCACAAGCACATGGTTAGGGACAGCTTGGCTGTGCCGCTTAAGCCAGGTGATACGTGAAAATTAGATTTTCACATGTATGAACTAATCGGCAAGTATACCAGATCACATCAAGTAATAAAACTCACTTGGAGTGAGGTCGATCCCACGAGGATTGATGGATCAAGCAACTTTAGTGAGGTGATATGTTTAGTTAAGCGAAATATTGAAAGAGATGGTGAAAAGTGATTAACAGAATATAAATTGCAGAGAATGTAAATTGACAGAATGTAAATGGCAGAAACTTAAATGGCAAGAAACTTAAATTGCATGAAAAGTAAATTGCTGTAAGTGTAAGTGGGAATTGGGTGCTGGAAAATTTAAGGAAGCAGTAAATCAAAGCAATTAAAGTGAACTCAAAGGTAAGTAACAGAAATAAAAATTTATTAGGAATTGGAGATATCATAATCCACAATGAATCAAATGGGTCTCAACTCCCTTCTCAATCATATGAGTAGATCTATGGCGGATTGAAATTAATTGAATCCCAATTCCTTGGCAATCTAATCTCTCTAATCACAATCAATCTTGCCAATTCCTTGATCCAATTGTAATGAGAAGAAGTTAAGTGCATGTCTCTCTTCCATAAGCCACACAATTTCTCAAGATCTCAATTCCTCCCGAATAGTGTTGATCAAGAGAGTTGTGAGAGATAGAGCTTCAGTTCTAACTTCCATGATTCCCCTTCTGAGGCTCACATGGAAATTCAATGGATCCAAACCCCCTTCCAGAGTGAATGGATCAAATCAAAACAGAAGTTATCTCTTAGCTACCTAAGTGAATTGAGAGGAAGAAGAATTTCAGTTAATTCATATGAATCACAATAGAGCTCTTCCCCCTAATGAGTTGGGGTTCAGTGAATCATAGCTCTAAGAACACTTGCAGGAATTTAAATTGCATGAAAGTAAATTTAAAGCAATATGAACAGAAATGTAAATTTGCATCAGAGAATAAGTACTGGAATTGAAAACTGCATTAAAGTAAAACTAAATTTAGTATCAACCAAGAAGAAAGTGCAGAAAGTAAAACAAGTACAAAAGAGAAATTCTACACTAAGCTCTCTGGAGTCTCTAATCCTCCAAGAGAGCTCTGAAGTCTCTAATCCTCCAGCCTCTACTCCTACTCCTACTCCTACTGTCGGTAAGCCTCCCTAACTATGAAACTAGAGCCCTTATATAGGCTTTCCTAAATTACAAATTGAAATGAAATTGAAAAAAAATTACAATTAAATGAAAACTCCTATTCTAGATGCTTCTTATGCCTTTAATTGAGTGATGTCAATGGGCTCTGCTTGCTTGAAGTTTCAATGAGCTTGGAATCATATTAAACGAACCAAAATTCTGTTCCCAAGAGAACATAGCGTTCTTTTGGAGAGCGGAGCGCTTTTACACCCACGCGCACGCGTCAACCACGCGTGCGCTCCATTATGCATTTTGGCACATCCACGCGTACGCGTCAACCACGCGTACACGTCCCTCAGTAGTTTGGCACTTCCATGCGTACGCGTCACCTACGCGTACGCGTGACCTTCAGCGCTCTCCAGGAGAGCGTAGCATTCGTGCCAAGAGTGCTCTCCCACGCGTACACGTGGCCCTTTAGGATTGCCACTTTCATGCGTACGCGTTCTTTATGCGTACGCATTCTTTACGCGTACACGTCCATCTTCAAAAATACATTATCACGCGTACGCGTCACTTATGCGTACGCGTGGTCTTCCAGAATTGTCACTTTGACGCGTACGCGTCACCTACGCATACGCGTCACTTGCAAAATTTTTTCCAGCTCCACTATCACAAGCGCTCTTGGATGGAGCACTCTTTTTGTGAAAAACAGAGCAAGATTTCTTGATTAAATCATTTGCCACGCTTTTAAAAGCGTGGCCTAAGGCTCCAAAGTGTGTCCAAAAATTCTTCTTTTCTTCTTTTGAGCTTAATTTGTGCTTTTTGCTTCTTTTTCTACTTATTTCCTATAAAATTTATCGAATCAAAAGATCAAAGCAATATACTATTTAAGCACTAAAACACTTAATAATTAAGCATTAATCATTAATTTCTTGTAAGAAAAAGCATAGAAAAACATAACATGATGCGCAGTCATCACAACACCAAACTTAAACTTTGCTTGTTTTCAAGCAAACAAAAACTCATACAGTAAATTTTGACAACCTAAGGTGAGAAGAATAGCAAGTTGATGTTCATGGTTAGCTAGTTTTCTATGCATGCAAGAATCACAAAAGAAATTTAAATGATTGATGTTTCTATCTAACTCATTTTATGAAATCTTTTCTTTATATTTCTTCCTTGAAACAAGCTTTTCATTCTCTTCTTAGCTTCTCCTTTTGGGTGCTTTGCATCATGATTTGAAAACAAAGCTATGACTCTAAATGCTTTGTTTTCAAGTATTACCACTTGATACATAAGCACCACAAGCATTTAATTAGAGGACTTCTTTAAGCTCATTTGTTTCTTTTCTTTACTCTCTAATCATTGATGCTCATTGCCTTGAGCTTTGAGGGAGTGCTTTTGCACTTGAGCCTAGCCTTGACTCTAAGTGTTTTGTTTTCAAACTTTTTGCCTGATACATAAACACCACAAGTACTTAACAAATGAATTGTCATTGGTACTCAGAGCCTTCAGCTTTCTCATTTTTCCCCCTTTTTTTCTCGCCTTATTTGCAATTGCTTTTTCAAGGTTTTCATGATCTCAAAAATTTCATAAAATGTCCTAGATGAAAACTTCAATTAAATAAAATCTAATGCAATTGAGCAACAATAATCATGCTAGCTTCCCAATACTTATAAGCTCATGCTAAGTTCTTCTTTAATGACCTTGTTTGTTTATAATCATGATACTTAATTGCTTTTGAACTTTCAAAATTCAAGATGGTAATTATGATATCACTACAACATGTTACAATTCAGCAATCAAGCTATGCTTATTCACAACACACATGCATACAGAGAAAATAAAGACAATCATGCAATTTAAAGTGCTGGAAATAAGTAGGAGAAAAAAGGAACGTTACCACCTTGTAGTTCATCTTCACTGTTGTTGTCTTTTTCCTCCTATTCTTCTCCTTTCCACACCAAACTTAGAATACTTGCTTATCCTCAAGAAACAATTAAAACAGTGATGATGGGGTCTATGATGGGTCATGAGTGTCTTAAACAATGGAGTGTCAGTAGTACATGTGTTTAAGCAAGCAAAATGAAAAATAACAATGAAGGCACAGGACACAAAGACATTGTGATTGCAAAAACAAGTGGGGTGTGCATGATACATTGCATGAAGGATAAGAGGCACACCAAACTTAATGTTGCACTTTCACTTGGAATTGATGCAAGTATCCAGTAAAAATTCGGAATAAATTTTTGCAAACTTAGAATCCAATCACATGTCAATTTATTTGAACTAAAACGAAACAAAGGAAACTGTTCTATGCTAATAACACAATCACCAAGCAAAGAATTTGTCACGAGTAAGGATTTCTTGATGAGGTATTAACAACAACAGTTAAGGGGCAAAATAAAAGAAAGTATCAAAAACAAAAGAATGACTAGAACAAAGAGACAGAAAAAGTGTCACACCAAAACAAAGATACCACTGCAGGCCTAAGAAACAAAGGCATTAGGATTGTTCAAACAAGTGGTGTTGCTGGATTCATTGCATAGACAATTAAGTGGCACACCAAACTTAGAAACTTAGTGTGACACTTTCATTTTATAATGATGCAAGTACCCAGTGAAGATTGAGAATCAAATTGTTGCATGGCAACACCAAACTTAGAATGTAATCATATGCCAAATTATTGAAAATGAACAAAGCAAAGAAAGGAAATGTTATCTATGGTTGGGTTGTCTCCCAACAAGCGCTCTTTTAGTGTCATTAGCTTGACATGTTGTTCTCAACTTTCTTCCTCTTCTTCCAGTTTGTTAAGAGGAATGACCTCAAGGGGAGAGAAGAGCCAGTTGATGCCCCCTTTCTTAGCCTCTTCCCAGCAAGCTTTCTTTTGTTATTTGCTTGATTTGCTTTGCTTGTTAGGGCAGGGGTTGGATTGTTTGCAGTTGACCTTTTCTTCTTCATGGATGTTGTCCTTCGTATCTTGGTCACAATCCTCGTTTTGGTGCTTTTGTTGGTTGCCTTCACTTCTTTGATTTCAAGACTTGGTAGTTGTGTGTTGGTTGGAGTGTTCTCTTCATCAAAAGCCTTTTGAATTGACGGTTCAATGAACCCTTCCTCTATACAACTCTCTGCTTCACTTGAGTGTGAACTCCCTTGATTGACTTCCTCCCTTTCTTTTTTATGATGTTCCACTGAGTCTTTTGGGAGTGAGTCTTTATGTTCCTTTGTCACCTGAAGTAGCCTCTGTGGATATGGAATCCTAGGCTCATATACCTCCACCACCTCATTCTTCATTGAAATTTCATTTGGTACATGGGCTTCTTCTTCCACTTCCTCACTCACAGATTGGTCTTCATCCTCAATGCTTGGCAATCCTATGTTTCTCCTTATTTGCTCTAAGTGCCTATCCATCTTCTTGAAGAGGATTTTTTGTTCTTTCCAAGATTGTTTTTGTCTTTCCAAAAATTCTATGGACCATTGAAGGTGATCCTCAACTGTTAGCTCAAGAGATGAAGGTTGAGAGTAATTTTGTGGATATGGATGTGTTGTGGTGAAGTTATTTTAAGGGGTATGAAATGAGTTTTCTGTGTAGTGTAATGAATTTTGTGGTTGGTGAAATGAGTTGTATGGATTTTGGAGAAAACTTTGTGTTGAGGCATAGTCAAATGATGAGGAATTTTCAAATGAGAAACTGGGAGGTGAGGTTGGACAATTTTGCATAAATGAATTGAAGGTACGCTCAAGTGATGGTGGCTCTTGATGAGTGGAGTATGGACTATTGAATGCTTTTTGGTTTTGATCCATCCACTCACAACTTGAGTAATTGTTGAATTCATCAGAGTGTGGATCATTTTGTGGCATTGGGGAGCAATCTTGCATGAATTTATTGAAAGCATAATCAAGTGATGATGCCTCTTGATGGATAGAATATGGGGCATTAAAATCTCTTTGATTTTGACCTTCCCAACCACAACATGTGTAGTTGTTAGATTCATCAAAATATGGTTCATTTTGTGTCTCTGGGAGGTGTTCATACTCTGTCATTTCTTGGGGATATTCTCAGCCACCATTAGCATAATGATATGAATCATTTTGTGGTGTTGGGCAATATCCCATGAAGTTGTCTTGATCATTTTGTAATTCAGGAGCATATCCCCACTAGTTGGATTGCTCATAATCTGTCATTTCTTGGTGATATTCCCAGCCACCATTAAGATAATGACTTGAATCATTTTGTAGTGGTAGGCAATATCCCATGAAATTTGTTTGATCAAAAGATGAGGTGAACTCCATTTGAATTTTGTAGAATACAATCACCAAAGAAGATTGAAATTTCTCATGTCACAGAGAAGAATTTCTTAGTGAGACAACAACACAAACACCTTAGTATCAAGAGAAAACAAAAAATAAAATAAAAAAAATTAAATGGCAAAAACAAAGAAAATGCTTAATCTATACTTATCACCCACTTAATCATTGTCGATCTTAATTAATCCTCGGCAATGGCGCCAAAAACTTGATACGTGAAAATTAGATTTTCACAGTATGAACTAACCGGCAAGTATACCGGGTCGCATCAAGTAATAAAACTCGCTTGGAGTGAGGTCGATCCCACAAGGATTGATGGATCAAGCAACTTTAGTGAGGTGATATGTCTAGTTAAGCGAAATATTGAAAGAGATGGTGAAAAGTGATTAACAGAATATAAATTGCAGAGAATGTAAATTGACAAAATGTAAATGGTAGAAACTTAAATGGCAAGAAACTTAAATTGCATGAAAAGTAAATTTCTATAAGTGTAAGTTGGAATTTGGTGCTGGAAAATTTAAGGAAGCAGTAAATCAAAGCAATTAAAGTGAACTCAAAGGCAAGTAACAGAAATAAAAATTCATTAGGGATTGGAGATATCATAATCCAAAATGAATCAAATGGGTCTCAACTCCCTTCTCAATCATATGAGTAGATCTATGGCTGATTGAAATTGATTGAATCCCAATTCCTTGGCAATCCAATCTCTCTAATCACAATCAAACTTGCCAATTCCTTGATCCAATTGTCATGAGAAGAGGTTAAGTGCATGTCTCTCATCCATAAGCCACACGATTCTCAAGATCTCAATTCCTCCCGAATAGTGTTGATCAAGAGAGTTGTGAGAGATAGAGCTTCAGTTCTAACTTCCATGATTCCCCTTCTGAGGCTCACATGGAAATTCAATCGATCCAAACCCCCTTCCGGAGTGAATGGATCAAATCAAAACAGAAGTTATCTCTTAGCTACTCAATTGAATTGAGAGGAAGAAGAATTTCAGTTAATTCATATGAATCACAATAGAGCTCTTCCCCCTAATCAGTTGGGATTCAGTGAATCATAGCTCTAAGAACACTTGCAGGAATTTAAATTGCATGAAAGTAAATTTAACGAAATATGAACAGAAATGTAAATTTGCATCAGAGAATAAGTACTGGAATTGAAAACTGCATTAAAGTAAAATTGAATTTAGTATCAACTAAGAAGAAAGTGCAGAAAGTAAAACAAGTACAGAAGAAAAATTCTACACTAAGCTCTCTGGAGTCTCTAATCCTCCAAGAGAGGTTTGGAGTCTCTAATCCTCCAACCTCTACTCCTACTCCTACTCCTACTGTCCGTAAGCCTCCCTAACTATGAAACTAAAGCCCTTATATAGGCTTTCCTAAATTATAAATTGAAATGAAATTGAAAACAAATTACAATTAAATGAAAACTCATATTCTAGATGCTTCTTGTTCCTTTGATTGAGTGATGTCAATGGGCTCTGCTTGCTTGAAGTTTCAATGGGCTTGGAATCAGATTAAATGAACCAAAATTCTGTTCCCAGGAGAACGTAGTGTTCTTTTGGAGAGCGGAGCGCTTTTACACCCACGCGCACGCGTTAACCACGCGTGCGCGCCATTTTGCATTTTGGGAAATCCACGCATACGCGTCAACCACGCGTACGTGTCCCTCAGCAGTTTGGCACTTCCACGCGTACGCATCACCTACGCGTATGCGTGACCTTCAGCACTCTCCATGAGAGCATAGTGTTCGTGCCAAGAGCGCTCTCCCACGCGTACGCGTCACCCACGCGTAGGCGTGGCGCTTTAGGATTGCCACTTTCACGCGTACGCGTCACTTACGCGTACGCGTGGTCTTCCAAAATTGTCACTTTGACGCGCACGCGTCATCTACGCGTACGCGTCACTTGCGAATTTTTTTCCAGCTCCACTATCGCAAGTGCTCTTTGAAGAAGAACGTAACGCTCTTGGATGGAGCGCTCTTTTTGTGAAAAACAGAGCAAGCTTTCTTGATTAAATCATGGGCCACGCTTTTAAAAGCGTGGCCTAAGGTTCCAAAGTGTGTCCAAAAATTCTTCTTTTCTTCTTTTGAGCTTAATTTGTACTTTTTGCTTCTTTTTCTACTTATTTCCTACAAAATTTATCGAATCAAAAGATCAAAGCAATATAGTATTTAACCACTAAAACACTTAATAATTAAGCATTAATCATTAATTTTTTGTATGAAAAAGCATAGAAAAACATAACATGAGGCGCAGTCATCACAAGGATTTTATTCCTATAGGCCCTCCTATCCACTGATGCTCAAAGACTTGAGACTTTTTTACCCTTGCCTTTTGGTTTAAAGGGTTATTGACTTTTTGCTCTTGCCTTTTGGTTTAAAGAGCTAATGGCTTTTTCTTTTTCTATTTTCTTTTCTTTTTTTTTTTTGCCATTGTTTTTGAATGCATCATGCTTTTTCTTTTTTCTTTTGTTGCTTTTTCTTGCTTCAAGAATCATATTTTGGATTTTTCAGATCATCAATAATATTTTTCCCTTTTTTTCATTCTTTCAAGAGCCAGCATCATAAAATTCAACTTCAAATATGCACTTTTTATTCTTTCATTCAGAAAACTAAAGCAATGTAACCACATCAAATTAATGTAACTATTCTTTATTAGAAAGCTAAAAAATTTATGCATCTTTATTTCTTCTAAAAAAATCTACTATTTTATTCATGTTCAATGATGATGAGAGGAATAATTTATAGCTAATTGAAAAAATAAAAATTAATTAATTATTACTAATACCTATGTATCCTAACAATTAAAAGACATAAAATAAAACTCAATTGCTACTAGTGATCATGCAGCTCTAAATTAGGATGGAAATACATGAGACAAAAAAATAGGAATTAGAATAGCCACAGAGTTGAAACTCAACAACCTTCAGCTTGGGGATGCTGGTTTCTTCAGGTTGTGGGGGGCATGGCTTTTCAACTTGAGGGGTATTGGGCTCTTCAGGGGAAAGCTTCTGGCGCTTCAGCTCCTCCAACTCACACCCTTGCTTCTCCTGCTCCTTGATCAGTTTGCAAATCATGCTAGTCTGATCTTTCTGTTCTTTTCTGAGCTGATCCAACGTGCTCTGTAAGTGAATTACAGACGCTTTCAGCTGTTCCCAGTACTCCATTGGAGGAATCTCTTGGGAAGGCTCAGGAGCCTTCCTTTAATTTTGGGGTCATCGTCTTCTATCTTGGAGCTCTCCATCACCTACTTGGTGATTGGTTTTTCCACTGGAATAAAGTTGTCTACTTGGATTATAACCTTAGCCTCTTGGAATAGGCGAAAGATGAGATTTGGATAAGCCAGCATGGCCCTAGTAGAATCTCTGTTTGATATCTTGTAAATATCATGGGGGATTATTTGGAGGACTTCCACCTCATTCCCCATCATGATACAGTGAATCATCATTGCTCTTGCAATATTGACTTCAGAGCGGTTACTTGTGGGGAGTATGGAACACCCAATGAAGTCTAGCCATCCTCTAGCAATAGGCTTGAGGTTGGCCCTTTTTAGCTGGCATGGCTCCCCTTTGGTATTCTCAATCCATTGGGTTCTAGGCAGGTATATGTCCTCTAGGACTTGATCCAATTTTTGGTTGGCTACAACCCTTCTGTTATATGATTCACGGTCATCCTTTTTCAGAGGTAGTTTGAAGATTTCTCTCACCCTATCCAGATGAAAGTACATGATCTTCCCTCTAACCATGGTGCGAATGGTATGGAGGGTTGTTCCATATTTCTTTTGCTTATCTGTTATCCGCAGATTTGCACAGAATTCTGGATCATGTTGTATCTAACATTTAATTCGGGATTACTTAGAATCTCCCAGCCTCTCCTTCGAATCTGCTCGTGGATCTCTGGATATTCTTCTTCTCCAAGGTTGAATCCTATTTTTGGAATTACTGGCCTTTTACTCATTACCTTGTCATAATGTTCTTCATGTTGCTGGGTAAAGAATCAAACAGGTTTGAAAACAACTGTTGAGTTGTCTTCTTTCTTGTTCTTTGGGGTCTTGCCACTTTTTGGAGCCATGGGATTGAATTCTGGATGAGAAAATAGGGCTCCTGCCACACCAAACTTAAAAATTTGCTCGTCTTCGAGCAAAAAGTAAGAAAGGAAGAAGTAGAAAAGAGAATAGAAAAAGAAAGAGAAGAGAGAATTCAAAAGAGAGGTAGTGAGTGAGAGAAAGAGGGCACAGCCCACATATATATAGGGAGGGGGGAGGGATTTTCGAAAATAAGCATGAATAAGGGATAAAAGATTTTTGAAAAAGATAAAAAAGATGAGTTGTTAATTTAAAAAGATAAGAAAAGATTTTAAGAGGATAGAAAAGGCATTCAAGACAAGATATGAAGTATGAAAAGGATTTGAATGTTTAATAAAAGATATGAACCAAATAAGAAAATATTTTGAAAATATTTTGAAAACAAGTTATAAAAGATATGAAATTTTGAAAAGGATTTGAAAGAAATTTGGAAAAAAATATTTTAATTTGAAAATTAAATTGAGAATGAAATATTTGAACAAGATTTAATTTAAAAATTAAAGGAAATTTGAAATTGGATTCGAGAAAGATGAGTTGAATCAAGAAAAGATGAAAAATTTGAAGTTACCTCCATGCTGCCATGCTGGCGTTTAACGCCAGAGTAGTCCTCCCTATGGGACGTTAAACGGCCAGCCAGGGCCTCCTGGCTGGCGTTTAACACCAGGCTTGTGCTCCCTTTATGGCATTAAATGCCCAGCCAGGGCCTCCTAGCTGGCATTTAATGCCAGGCCTGCTGTCTCCATGGGCGTTTAAACGCCCAATTGCCTTCCCTTTCTGGAGTTAAACGCCAGAAAGATCTTTACTCCAGGGTATTCTGTTTGCTATTCTGCATCATTATGTCTCTGTTTAAGCACTGTTTATGATCACTGACATTAAACTTAACTTAAAACAGAATCAAAAACTAATTTAAAATAAAAATAAAATGGAAGTAATTAGAGAATTAATAACATCATTGGGTTGCCTCTCCAGTAAGCGCTTTTTTAGTGTCTTTAGCTGGACTTCACTGTATTTAATTTAGTAACAGTGTTGAGCCTCCTGGCTCTATATCGCCTTCAAGGTAATGTTTGACCCTCTGTCCACTGACAGTGAACCTGTTTTCAGGATCTTTTCCTTGAAGTTCTATGTGTCTGTAAGGTGATACTCTTGTAATCACATGCGGTCCCTTCCAGCGAGATTTGAGTTTTCCAGGGAATTATCTGAGCCTTGAGTTGAAGAGCATAACTTTATGTGCTGGTTCAAAGACTCTGGAAGCTATCTTCCTGTCATGCCACCTCTTTGCCTTTTCCTTAAAGATCTTTGCATTTTCAAATGCATCTAAGCGGAATTCATCCAACTCATTTAGCTGGAGTAGCCATTTTTCTCCTGCTGCTTTAGCATCGAGGTTGAGGAATCTAGTGGCCCAATAGGCCTTGTGTTCTAGTTCCACTGGAAAATGACAGGACTTCCCATATACTAACTGATATGGTGAAGTTCCAATGGGGGTTTTGAAAGCTGTTCTGTATGCATATAGAGCATCATCAAGCTTTCTAGCCTAATCCTTTCTAGAGGCACTTACTGTCCTTTCTAGGATTCGCTTTAGTTCTCTATTTGAGACTTCGGCTTGCTAATTCGTTTGGGGATGATACGGTGTTGCTACTTTATGGCAAACTCCGTAACGGCTTAAGACAGAATCCAACTGTCTGTTGCAGAAATGAGTTCCTCCATCACTGATTAATGTCCTAGGGACACCAAATCTGCTGAAGATGTTCTTTTGGTGGAACTTTATTACTACTCTGGTGTCATTGGTGGGTGTTGCTATTCCTTCAACCCATTTAGACACATAATCTACTACCACAAGGATGTAGGTGTTTGAGTATGAAGGCGGGAATGGTCCCATGAAATCTATGCCCCATACGTCAAACAACTCAGTCTCTAAGATTCCTTGATGAGGCATGCTGTGACCATGAAGAAGGTTGCCAGCTCTTTGAAAATTATCACAGTTACGGACGAACTCTCTAGAATCCTTAAAAAGAGTAGGCTAGTAAAAGCCACTTTAGAGCACCTTAGTGGCTGTCCGCTCACTTCCAAAGTGTCCTCCATAGTCAGAGCTATGGCAATGCCATAGAATTCTCTGTGCCTCTTCTTCAGACACACAGCGCCGGATTATTCCATCTGAGCATCTCTTAAAGAGATATGGCTCATCCCATAGGTAATATTTTGCATCATGCATGAGTTTCCAGACTTGCTGCCTGGTAAACTCCTTGTGAATGAACTATATAGCCTTATAGTTTGTAATGTCTGCAAACCAAGGTACTGTCTGGATGGCATAGAATTGCTCATCTGGAAAGGATTCGGATATGTCAGTGGAGGGAGAAGAAGTCCCTGCTACTAGCTCAATCCAGGACAAGTGATCAGCCACCTAATTTTCTGTCTCTTTTTTGTCTCTAATTTCTATATCAAACTCTTGCAGGAGTAACACCCATCTTATAAGTCTGGGTTTAAAATCCTGCTTAGTGAGTAGATATTTTAGAGAAGCATGGTCAGTATAAATAATAACCTTAGATCCTACTAGATAGGATCTGAACTTGTCAATGGCATAGACCATTGCAAGTAACTCCTTTTTTGTAGTAGTGTAGTTTTTCTGCGCATCATTTAATATATGACTCGCATAATAAATGACATGCAGAAGCTTGTCATGTCTCTGCCTAGGACTACGCCAATTGCATGATCACTTGCATCACACATTAGCTCAAATGGAAAGTCCCAGTTGGGTGCAGAGATGATAGGAGCAGCGACAAGCTTGGCTTTCAGAATTTCAAAGGCATGTAGGCACTCTTGGTCAAACAAAAATGGAACATTAGTGGCCAATGGATTACACAGGGGTTTGGCAATTTTAGAAAAATCATTTACGATCCGCCTGTAGAATCCTGCATGTCCTAGGAAACTTCTGATTGCCTTGACATTAGTAGGTGGAGGCAAGCGTTATATCACTTCCACCTTAGCTTAATCCACTTCTATCCCTTTGTTTGAGATCCGATTTCCAAGAACAATGCCTTCGGTTACCATGAAGTGGAATTTCTCCCAGTTTAGAACTAGGTTTGTTTCTTAGCATCTTTTCAGGACTAGGGTCAGATGATCAAGACAGGAGTCAAATGAGTCCCCATAAACCGAGAAGTCATCCATGAATACTTCAAGAAATTTTTCTACCATATCAGAGAAGATGGATAACATGCATCTCTGAAAGATGGCAGGCACATTGCACAGGCCAAATGGCATTCGTCTATAGGCGAACACGTCAGATGGACATGTGAATGTTGTCTTCTCTTAATCCTGTGGATCTACTGCTATTTGATTGTACTCAGAATACCCATCCAGGAAACAATAAAAAGCATGACCTGCTAGTCTTTCTAGCATTTGGTCAATGAAGGGTAAAGGAAAGTGATCTTTCCTGGTGGCGTCATTGAGTCTTCTATAGTCAATGCACACATGCCACCATGTGACTGTACTTTTAGGGATCAGCTCATTCTTTTCATTATGAACTACTGTCATTCCTCCCTTCTTAGGGACAACTAGGACAGGGCTCACCCAGGGGGCTATTAGAAATGGGATAAATGATCCCAGCCTCATAGAGCTTATTGACTTCCTTCTGCACTACTTCCTTCATAGCTGGATCCAAACGCCTCTATGGTTATGCCACTGGTTTGGCATTATCCCCCAATAGGATTTTATGCATGCATCGTGCAGGGCTAATGCCCTTAAGGTCAATTATAGTCCACCCAAGGGCGGTCCTATGTGTTTGAGCACTTCAATTAGTGCTTTTTCTTCCTGTGGCTCTAAGGCAGAGCTTATGATCACAGGATAAGTATCTCCTTCTCCCAGAAATACATATTTCAGGGAGGAAGGTAATGGCTTAAGCTCAAGCTTGGGAGGCTTCTCCTTTTCCTCAGAGGTTTCCAGAGGTTCCTCTGAATCAAGCTGGATATCATCAAGGATATCATTCAGCCCTTCCTTGAGGCTTTCGGCCATGTTGACCTCCTCCACTAGGGAATCAATGAGGTCAATGTTCATGTATTCCTCAGGAATGTCTGGATGCTACATAGCCTTTACAGCATTTAGTACGAACTTTTTCACATTGACTCTTAAGGTTACTTTCCCTTTTTCAACATCAATAAAGGTCCGTCCTATAACTAGGAAGGGTGTTCCTAGGATAAGGGATGCACTCTTTGTGTCCCTTGATGAGCGGATATTTTATACGCTTTTTGACATCACTTTCATATAGTTTTTAGTAGTTTTTGTTTAGTTTTTATTAAGTTTTTATAGGTTTTGGTGTTCAAATCACATTTTTGGATCTACTATGAGTTTTTGTATTTTTGGGCAATTTTAGGTATTTTCTTGCTGAAATTGAGGAGCTGGAGTAGAAGTTTGATTCAGAGACAGAGAAAGCACTGCAGATGCTGTCTGGATCTGACCTACCTGCATTCGGAAGAACTTTGGTGGAGCTACAAAAGTCCAAATTGAGCGCTCTTAATGGCTTTGGAAAGCTGACTTTTAGAGCTTTCCAGCAATATATAATAGTCTATTCTTTGCTTCGGATTAGAAGGCCCAAAACTGGCATCCAACGCCAACTTTCTGCCCACTTCTAGTGTCCAACCCAAAGAGCAGAGCCCAACGTCCAAAGGCCCAGAGAGGACCCCCTAGCTGGCATTTTCCATGTCCCAGAGACCTCATGGCACATGGATCTCATTAAAGCTCAGCCCAAACACTCATCAAGTGGGCCTCAGAAGTGGATTTTAGCACTAAATAGACTGTTTTACCCTTACTAGTCATTTGTTTAGTATTTAAGGGATTAGATTCATGTTATTCGAAAAACTTATGATCCTTTTTCACACTCTCCGATTCAGGAGAGCATATTTTCGTTTCACACTTTATTTTATTTTCAGTATGAGTTTCTAAACCTCCTAGGTTGAGAGGAGGAGCCCTGCGAAGTCCTATGAATTAATTAAAGTACTATTTCTTCTTCTTCGATCCGTGTCTGATCTATCTCTAAGATGTATATTGTGATCTTCATTGTGATGAACAGGACGATCTGACAAATTGGCTCTGTTCATCACATTAAGACGAACGTGCCTGACAAACACCCACGTCTACTTGGGTTCGTGTGAGTACCTGGAAGAAAAGCACGAGCTAACAGCTATGATTATACATCTCTCAGATGATTTCATTAGGGACTTCTCGAGACACCAGTTCAGCCAATCTATGGGAAGATTAAGGTCTCTGTGGTATAGGCTAGATCCAAGAAGCAGAGTTCTCTAATCCGGAAGATTCGACCTTGTCTGTGGTGTTTTTAGTAGGATCACCAAGAGAATAGATTGCTATGCGCTTCACCCTTCGTCAGATTGAATATCACGACCACTGGCCATGGCTGTGTTCAACCTGTAGCAGAGGAGATCAAGGACCATTGGCGTGGATATGATCACTTACAGCCTGCCATAGAAGAAGATCATTCACAAGCAAAGAAGATGATAGTACCAGAGTTACTTCAGAAAGACAAACTCTATTCCTATCCTTATTTCAACTTAACATCCAAATGTTTGATATAATAAGTATTTATACAAAGTTCCAAGCATAAACCTTCTGATTCCGCCTGACTAAGACCTACAAGACAACCATAGCTTGCTTCAAGCCACAATCCTTGTGGGATCGACCCTGACTCGCTCAGGTATTACTTGGAAGATGGTGCACGAAAATTACTTCACACTATGTAATTCCACACAACTAACCAGCAAGTGCACTGGGTCGTCCAAGTAATACCTTACGTGAGTAAAGGTCGAATCCCACGGAGATTGTTGGCTTGAAGCAATCTATGGTTATCTTATAACTCTTAGTCAGGAAAACAATTCACTTATCAAATTGAATTACAAAAAATAAGAGAGTATGAAATAAATACTTATTATGCAGTAATGGAGAATATGTTGGGGTTTTGGAGATGCTTTGTCTTCTGAATTTCAGTTTTTCTCTTGTATTCCTCTTCCCTCATGCATGCAAAAGTGCAAAGTTCCTTCCATGGCAAGCTCTATGTAAGGTGTCACCGTTGTCAATGGCTACTTCCCATCTCCTCAGTGAAAATGGTCCAAATGCTCTGTCACAGCACGGCTAATCATCTAAAGGTTCTCGATCATACTGGAATAGGATTTACTATCCTTTTGTGTCTGTCACTACGCCCAGCACTCGCGAGTTTGAAGCCCATCACAGTCATCCAATCCCAGAATCCTACTCGGAATACCACAGACAAGGTTTAGACTTTCCAGATTCTCCTGAATGACGCCATCAATTCTAGCTTATACCACGAAGATTCTGATTATGGAATCTAAGAGATACTCATTCAATCTAATATAGAACGGAGGTGGTTGTCATGCACACGTTCATGGGTTGAGGAAGGTGATGAGTGTCACGGATCATCACCTTCTCCATAATTAAGCGCGAATGAATATCTTAGATAGGAACACGCATGTTTGAATGGAAAATAGAAGTACTTGCATTAATTCATCGAGATGCTGCAGAGCTCCTCACCCCCCAACAATGGGGTTTAGAGACTCATGCTGCCAAAAGGTACAAATTTCAGATCTAAAATGTCATGAGATACAAAATAAATCTCTAAAAGTTGTTTAAATATTAAACTAGTAACCTAGGTTTACAGAAAATGAGTAAACTATGATAGATAGTGCAGAAATCTACTTCTAGGGCCCACTTGGTGTGTGCTGGGGCTGAGACTAAAGCTTCTCACGTGCCTGGGCTGTTTTTGGCGTTCAACGCCAGGTTGTAACCTGTTTCTGGCGTTGAACTCCAACTTGTAACCTATTTCTGGCGCTGGACGCCAGACTGCAACATGGAACTGGCATTGAATGCCAGTTTACGTCATCTATCCTTGAGCAAAGTATGGACTATTATATATTACTAGAAAGCCCTGGATGTCTACTTTCCAACGCAATTGGAAGCGCACCAATTGGACTCATGTAGTGGATTTTGAATTTCCATTCCGAGTGCAGAGAGGTCAGAATCCTACAGCATCAGCAATTCTTTTTCAGCCCGAATCAGATTTTTGCTCAGCTCCCTCAATTTCAGCCAGAAAATACCTGAAATTACAGAAAAGCACACAAACTCATAGTAAAGTCCAGAAATATGAATTTTTCCTAGAAACTAATGAAAATATACTAAAAACTTAACTAAAACATCCTAAAAACTACATGAAATTAACCCCAAAAAGCGTATAAAATATCCGCTCATCACAACACCAAACTTAAACTGTTGCTTGTCCCCAAGCAACTAGACAAATAAAATAGAATATAAATAAGTCATGAAGCAATAATATCTCCGAGTTTTTGAGTGAAGCTCAGATTCTAATTAAATGAGCGGGACTAGTAGCTTTTTGCTTCCGAACAGTTTTGGCATCTCGCTTTATCCATTGAAGCTCAGAATGATTGGCATCTATAGGAACTTAGAATTCAGATAGTGTTATTGATTCTCCTAGTTCAGTATGTTGATTCTTGAACACAGCTACTTTTATGAGTCTTGGCCGTGGCCCTAAGCACTTTGTTTTCCAGTATTACCACCGGATACATAAATGCCACAGACACATAATTGGGTGAACCTTTTCAGATTGTGACTCAGCTTTGCTAAAGTCCCCAATTAGAGGTGTCTAGGGTTCTTAAGCACACTCTTCTTTTTGCTTTGGACCTTGACTTTAACCACTCAGTCTCAAGTTTTCACTTGATACCTTCACGCCACAAGCACATGGTTAGGGACAGCTTGGTTTAGCCGCTTAGACCAGGATTTGATTCCCTTAAGCCCTTCTATCCACTGATGCTCAAAGCCTTGGATCCTTTTTACTACCCTTGCCTTTTGGTTTTAAGGGCTATTGGCTTTTTCTGCTTGCTTTTTTTTTTGCAAGCTTTGTATTCACTGCTTTTTCTTGCTTCAAGAATCATTTTTATGATTTTTCAGATTATCAATAACATGTCTCATGTTCATTATTCTTTCAAGAGCCAACATATTTAACATTCAAGAACATCAAATTCCAAAGACATATGCTCTGTTCAGGCATTCATTCAGAAGGCAGAAAGCATTGTCACCACATGTAAACAATTAGAATTTGTTTTATTAAAAATTCGAAAAATATTGCCTCCTTATTCTAAAGAAAATCTTCTATTTTATTCATGTTTAATGATGATGAGAAAAATAAATTATAGCTTAATTGGAGATAAAATAACTACTAATTACCACTATAACTTGTAAGGTAAAACTAAAATAAGAACAATTATCACAGAGTTAAGGTTAAGATTAGAGCTCAACAACCTTGAGTTTGGGATGTGGATGTTCCTCTAGTCTGTGGAGTGCTTGGTCCTTCAAGAGATAACTTCTGACGCTTCAGTTCCTTTAACTCACGCCCTTGCTCTTCTTATTCCCTGAGCAGTTTGCAGAGCATACTATTTTGATTTTGCTGTTCTTCCTTTATTTGGTCCATAGATTCTTGCAACTTGGTGACAAATGCTTCAAGCTGTTCCCAATATTCAAATTGAAGGACTTTCGGGAGGAATTCTTGCGCCCTCCTCTTAATGGGGTCATCCTGCATTTGTTGTTTTTCCATTGTGGTTTTAGTGATTGGTTGCTCCACTGAGATGTACTCCGTTATTCCCATCCTTACTCCAGCATCTTTGCAGAGCATAGAGATTAGGCTTGGATAAGCCAACCTGGCATCTTTGGAGTTCTTGTTTGCAAGTATGTAAAATTCATATGGAATCAATTGATGAACTTCCACTTCTTTTCCCAACATAATACAATGGATCATCACTGCTCTTTTGACGGTGACTTCAGAACGGTTGCTAGTGGGCAATATAGAACGCCCAATGAAGTCCAGCCATCCTCTGGCGACTGGTTTGAGATCTTCTCTCTTGAGTTGATTTGGGACACCCTTGCTGCTGGTGGTCCACCTGGCTCCAGGGATGCATATATCCTCTAGAATCTTATCTAGGCCCTTATTTGTTCTCATCATTCTCCTATTGAAGGAGTCTGGGTCATCTTTTAGCTGAGGTAGCTTAAAGATCTCCCTGATTTTGTCAGGTTAGATGTGAACAATCTTTCCTCTGACCATAGTCCGATAGTCATAGAGGGCAGTTCCAGATATTCTCTGCCTATCTGTTTGCCATAGATTAGCGTAGAACTCCTGAACCATATTCCTTCCCACTTTTGTTTCAGGATTAGCTAGGACTTCCCAGTTCCTATTTCAAATCTGCTCTTGGATCTCTGGATATTCATCTTCCTTCAGATCGAACTTGACTTTCGGAATCACTGATCTTAGACCCATTATTTTGTAGTAATGGTCTGAATATTCTTTGGTTAAGAACATCCCTTGATTCCAAAGTGGTTTTGGAATACTCTCTTTCTTACCTCTTGGAGTGGTTTGTTTTCCTTTAGGAGCCATGATCTTAGTGGGTATAATTTAGTGATCACGGATAAACACACCAAACTTAGAGGTTTGCTTGTCCTCAAGCAAAAGAAAAGAAAGGAGAGGGATAGAAGGAGAGCTAGTGTCGAATGGTGGATGAGAGGAGGGAGGCCGAATGTGGATTTAAAAGGGAGGGGGTGGGTTTTCGAAATTTTTTTTTTTAAAAAAAAAGATAAGATAGAAGATATAATTTATAAAAAAAATAAGTATGATATGAAAAGATGTGATTTAAAATTGAAAAGATATGAAAGATACTTGAAAAAGATAAATTTGGATTTTGAAAAAGATAATGTGGAGATTTGAAAATGATATTGATGAGTTGAAAGGATTCTAGAAGGAAAAGAGATAGATTTGTTTTGGAAATTTTGAAAAAGAGTTGGATTGGATTGAAAAAGAATTTGTGTTTATGGATTAAGATACATTTGATATTTTTAAAGTAGGGTTTTTAGAAATTAGGGATTTTAGAAATCAGGGTTTGTAACATGTTTACGCAAGAAATCATGAATTGAAACATGAAAATTAAAATTAAAATGAAAAATATGAAGTAAAAACGAATTTACCTCCTCCCCACCATCCTGGCGTTAAACGCCCAAACGCTGCATGTTTTAGGCGTTTAATGCCCAATTGCTGCTTCTCCTGGGCGTTCAACGCCCAGCTGTTGCTTCTTTCTGGCGTTGAACGCCAGGAACTCCTTTGTCACTGGGCGTTTTTCTGAACGCCCAGGACGCTGTAAATCTGGCGTTAAACGCCCAGAAGGAGCTTCTTTCTGGCGTTCAACGCCCAGAAGATGCTTCTTTCTGGCGTTTAACGCCCAGATAGCTATCCTTACTGGCGTTCAACGCCCAGTGGATGCTTCTTTTGGGTGTTGAACGCCCAAAACAGACTTCTACTGGCGTTTTCTTGCCAGTGAGCTCTCTTTCTCTGTTTTGTGTGCTGAATCCTTCTGTAACCCTGTGAACTTATACAATTGACTCTTTACCTTAGTAGCAATGAACTTTATATAAACAAATAAAATCAAGAATAGGGCAAAATAACAGAAAAAGTCTTCCCAATGGCTGGGTTGCCTCCCAGCAAGCGCTTCTTTATTGTCTTTAGCTGGACCTTGCTGAGCTTTTAATCTAGCTTCAGCCTTGAGCACTCTTGCTCAACATTGCCTTCAAGATAGTGCTTGATTCTCTATCCATTAACAATGAACTTCTTATCAGAATCAATGTCTTGAAGCTCCACATAACCATATGGTGATACACTTGTAATCATATATGGTCCCCTCCACCGGTATTTCAGTTTCCATGGGAATAGCCTGAGCCTAGAGTTAAACAACAGAACCTTTTGTCCTGGTTCAAAGATTCTAGATGACAGCTTTCTGTCATGCCACCTTTTAGATTTCTCTTTATAAAGCTTGGCATTTTCGAAAGCAGTGAATCTGAATTCCTCTAGCGCATTCAGCTGGAGCAATCTTTTTTCTCCAGCTAATTTGGCATCAAAGTTTAGGAATCTGGTTGCCCAATAGGCTTTATGTTCCAGTTCCACGGGCAGGTAACAAGCCTTACCATACACAAGTTGGTACAGAGAGGTCCCTATAGGAGTCTTGAATGCTGTTCTATAAGCCCACAGAGCAACATCCAAGCTTCGTGCCCAATCCTTTCTACGGGTACTTACAGTCCGTTCCAGGATTCTTTTCAGTTCTCTGTTAGAAACTTTAGCTTGCCCATTTGTCTATAGATGATATGGAGTCGCCACCTTGTGGCGAATCCCATACCGGACCATGGCAGAGTAAAGTTGTTTGTTGCAGAAGTGAGTGCCCTCATCACTGATTAGTACCCTAGGGACGCCAAACCTGCTGAATATATGTTTCTGGAGGAACTTCAGCACTGTTTTAGTATCATTGGTGGGTGTGGCAATGGCCCCAACCCATTTTGATACATAGTCAACTGCCACCAGAATATAAGTGTTTGAGTATGATGGTGGGAAAGGCCCCATGAAATCAATTTTCCATACATCAAACAACTCAATCTCCAAGATTTCTTGTTGAGGCATGGCGTAACTATGAGGCAAATTACCAGCTCTCTGGCAATTGTCACAGTTACGTACAAACTCTCGGGAATCTCTGTAGAGTGTAGGCCAGTAGAAACCACATTGGAGGACCTTGGTGGCTGTTCGCTCACCTCCGAAATGACCTCCATATTGTGACCCATGGCAATGCCATAAGATGCTCTGTACTTCTTCTCTAGGCACACACCTACGGATTATTCCGTCTGCACATCTCTTAAAGAGATAGGGTTCATCCCACAAGTAGTTCTTTGCATCAGAAATTAATTTTTTCTTTTGTTGCCTGCTGTACGCCTTGGGTATGAACCTTGCAGCTTTATAGTTTGCAATGTCTGCAAACCATGGTGTTTCCTGAATGGCGAACAAATGCTCATCCGGAAAGGTTTCAGAGATCTCAATAGAGGGAGAGGGCGCCCCTTCTACTGGCTCTATTCGGGACAGATGATCAGCCACTTGGTTTTCTGTCCCTTTTCTGTCTCTTATTTCTATATCAAACTCTTGCAGAAGCAATACCCATCTTATAAGCCTGGGTTTTGAATCCTGCTTTGTAAGTAGATATTTAAGAGCAGCATGGTCAGTGTACACAATCACTTTTGATCCTACTAAGTATGATCTAAATTTGTCAATGGCATAGACCACTGCAAGCAATTCCTTTTCTGTGGTTGTGTAATTTTTCTGGGCATCATTTAAAACACGGCTAGCATAACAAATGACATGCAGAAGCTTGTTATACCTCTGTCCCAGTACTGCACCAATGGCATGGTCACTGGAATCACACATTAGTTCAAATGATAATGTCCAGTTTGGTGCAGAAATAACTGGTGTTGTGACCAGCTTAGCTTTCAGAGTTTCAAATGCCTACAGACACTCTGTGTCAAACACAAATGGCGTGTCAGCAGCTAGCAGATTGCTCAGAGGTTTTGCAATTTTTGAAAAATCCTTTATAAACCTCCTATAGAATCCTGCATGCCCCAGAAAGCTTCTGATTGCCTTAACATTGGCAGGTGGTGGTAATTTTTCAATTACCTCTATTTTAGCTTGATCCACCTCTATTCCCTTGTTTGAAATTTTATGCCCAAGGACAATCCCTTCAGTCACCATAAAGTGACATTTTTCCCAGTTTAAAACCAGGTTGGTCTCTTGGCATCTTTTCAAAACCAGTGTCAGGTGATCAAGACAGGAGCTGAATGAGTCTCCATATACTGAGAAGTCATCCATGAAGACTTCCAGAAAATTTTCCACCATATCAGAGAAAATAGAGAGCATACATCTCTGAAAGGTTGCAGGTGCATTACACAGCCCAAATGGCATCCTTCTGTAAGTAAATACTCCAGATGGACATGTGAATGCTGTTTTCTCTTGATCCTGGGGGTCTACTGTAATTTGGTTGTAGCCTGAATAGCCGTCCAAAAAGCAGTAATAATCATGACCTGCTAGTCTCTCTAGCATCTGGTCTATGAATGGTAAAGGAAAATGATCCTTCCTGGTGGCTGTATTGAGCCTTCTGTAGTCAATACACATGCGCCACCCTGTAACTGTTTTTGTAGGAACCAGTTCATTTTTTTCATTATGAACCACTGTCATGCCTCCCTTTTTGGGGACAACTTGAACAGGGCTCACCCAGGGGCTATCAGAAATAGGATAAATAATCCCAGCCTCCAGTAATTTGGTGACCTCTTTCTGCACCACTTCCTTCATTGCAGGATTTAGCCACCTCTGTGGTTGAACCACTGGCTTAGCATTGTCCTCCAATAAGATCTTGTGCATGCATCTAGCTGGGATTATGCCCTTAAGGTCACTTATGGACCACCCAAGAGCTGTCTTGTGTATCCTTAGCACTTGAATTAGAGCTTCCTCTTCCTGTGGATTTAAAGCAGAGCTTATGATCACTGGAAAAGTATCACCTTCTCCCAGAAATGCATATTTCAGGGATGGTCGTAATGGTTTGAGCTCGGGTTTATGAGGTTTTTCCTCTTCCTGAGGAAATTTCAGAGGCTCTTTCAATTCCTCTGAATCCTCAAGATCAGGCTGAACATCTTTAAAGATATCTTCCAACTCTGATTCGAGACTCTCAACCATGTTGATCTCCTCTACCAAAGAGTCAATAAGATCAACTTTCATGCAGTCTTTTGGTGTGTCTGGATGCTGCATGGTATTGACAGCATTCAACTTAAACTCATCCTCATTGACTCTCAGGGTGACTTCCCCCTTTTGGACATCAATGAGAGTTCATCCAGTTGCTAGGAAAGGTCTTCCTAGAATGAGAGTAGCACTCTTGTGCTCCTCCATTTCCAGCACTACAAAGTCAGTGGGAAAGGCGAATGGCCCAACCCTGACAATCATGTCCTCAATCACACTTGATGGGTATTTAATGGAGCCATCAGCAAGTTGGAGACATATCCGGGTTGGTTTAACTTCTTCAGTTAAACCAAGCTTTCTGATAGTGGATGCAGGTATTAGGTTGATGCTTGCCCCAAGATCACATAAGGCTATCTTGGTGCAATTATCCTCTAATATGCATGGTATCAGAAAGCTTCCGGGATCTTTAAACTTTTCTAGAAAGCTTTTCAGAATGACTGCACTGCATTCTTCAGTGAGAAGAACTCTTTCAGTTTCTCTCCAATCCTTCTTATGACTCAAGATCTCTTTCATGAACTTGGCATAAGAAGGTATTTGCTCAAGTGCCTCTGCAAACGGAATCTTTATTTCAAGAGTCTTGAGATAATCTGCAAAGTGAGCAAATTGCTTATCCTGCTCCTCTTGGCGGAGTTTTTGAAGATAAGGTATCTTGGCTTTATATTCCTCAACCTTAGTTGCTGCAGGTTTATTTCCTACAGAGGTGGTTGGAGAAGCCTTTTTAGAGGGGTTGTTATCAGCACTTGTGTGTGTCTGATCCCTCACTGGCATTTGAATGCCAGGGTCAGAAGCTGGAGTGGCATTGGACGCCAACTCCTCACCTGTTCCTGGCATCTGAACGCCAGAACTGTGCTTCTTTTGGGCGTTCAACGCCAATTCCTTGCTTGTTTCTGGCGTTGAACGCCAGGACTGAGCATGGTTTGGGCGTTCAATGCCAGCTTTCCACCCAATTTCTGGCGTTTGATTGCCAGAATTATTCCTCTCCGGGCTCTTACTGTCCTCAGATGGATTTTGGGTGGTTTGCTCATTTCTTGGCTTCCTGCTACCTTGAGGTGGGGCATCTAATGTTTTCCCACTTCTCAATTGAACTGCTTGGCACTCTTCTGTTATTTGTTTTGACAGCTGCTGTTTTGTTTGCTTTAATTGTACTTCTATATTTATATTAGCCATTCTTGTCTCTTGTAGTCTCTCCTTGAATTCGGCTAACTGTTTTGTTAGAAATCCAATTGCTGATTGAATTCAGTAGCTTGTTGATGCCAAAGCATCTTAGGCTAGTTTCACTAGCATTTTTCTGTTAGTTTTAGTTGTTTTATGCATTTTCTTGAGCTTAAAGTAACCAAGAATGGTTAAATGAATAACAAAGCAATGAACCATCCAAACAGTATGATTTTGATGCAAATTCCATGAGTTTTTAGTTATATTACTTGAATGCTATGAATGGAAGATTTCTCATGAAATTTTGCAAGACTTTGATGCAATTGTTTGGATGATTTCAGGGAAGAAGAGGCTAAGCAAGGAAGCAACAAAATCAATAAAGGAAGCTTGAATATCACATGTGGAGTTTAAGTTCCAGTTTAAGCCTAAACTGGAGCTTAAACGCCAGAATCATGAAGGCTAAGAAATGCTGGAATTGAAGTTTAACCTCCAGTTTAACCTTAAACTGGAGGTTAAACGCCAGAATGAAAGTCTCACCAAAGAAGCATTTCCACGTTTAACCTCCAGTTTAACCTTAAACTGGAGGTTAAACGCCAGAAGTGAGAAGGATACCAAGGGGGGGCAGTTCCACGTTTAACCTCCAGTTTAACCTTAAACTGGAGGTTAAACGCCAGAAAGGGGAAAAGCACCAGGGAGCCATTTCCACGTTTAAGCTCCAGTTTGACCTTAAACTGGAGCTTAAACGTGTTCGACCAAGTTTCTCCTCCAGGGTTGCTTTCTCCATTTCCACGTTTAAGCTCCAGTTTAACCTTAAACTGGAGCTTAAACGTGTTCGACACCTCCAGGGCTACCTTTCTAAGCTTCCACGTTTAAGCTCCAGTTTAACCTTAAACTGGAGCTTAAACGTGTTCGACCTCCAGGATGGCTTTCTCAGCTTCCACGTTTAAGCTCCAGTTTAACCTTAAACTGGAGCTTAAACGTGTTCGACACCTCCAGGGCTACCTTTCTAAGCTTCCACGTTTAAGCTCCAGTTTAACCTTAAACTGGAGCTTAAACGTGTTCGACCTCCAGGATGGCTTTCTCAGCTTCCACGTTTAAGCTCCAGTTTAACCTTAAACTGGAGCTTAAACGTGTTCGACCTCCAGGGTTGCCTTTTCTACCTCCACGTTTAAGCTTCAGTTTAACCTTAAACTGAAGCTTAAACGTGTTCGACTAAGTTACCCTCCAGGGCTGCCTTCTTCCATTTTCACGTTTAAGCTTCAGTTTAACCTTAAACTGAAGCTTAAATGTGCTACCACAAAAGACATCACTGGAAGTGTCTGGCGTTTAAGCTGCAGTTTAAGCTTAAACTGCAACTTAAACGCCACTCTTGGAAAAGGTTTCTGGGCCAAAAATATTGCGGTTTAAGTTAGTATTTGAGCACAAACATTAACTTAAACTTACTCTGGTATGAAACCCAATTGAATATCATGGTTTATGGGATTGGGCCTGAAGGATTGATGAGTCTGAAATTTCAATTTATTGAGTCATGTGTCATTATTTGATTATCACTAAGTTGGCTCAATGAATGTTACAGAATTTGGATCAACAGCCTCATCAAGATTATGGATCATAAACCCAAGGCAAAAGGAAAGCAGGGAGAGGCCTCAAAGCCCAAGAAACACAACAGAAGCTCAATATAGAAAGTGTATAAATAGGATAGAATTTAAGTTAGGAAGGAACTTTTAACTTTTCATTTTAGCTAGTTTTCATATCTTTGTAATTGAATTCAGAGCTATGACTCACTAAACCCCCTTTCATTGGGTTAGGGAGCTCTATTGTAATTCAATGAATCAATAATAGTTTTATCTTCTTCTTCAATCTTTTCTCTTGAATTTTGTTAGAAAGCTTCTCGATCTAATTCCATTGGGTAGTTGTCTTGGGAAAGAAACTACCCATAATTGGAATCCTTCGGAACCTTGGGAAAGGAATGGAGGATTCATGCTAGAGAAGCTTTCTCACAGTGAATTGGATTGGGGTTTGGATGGATATTGTGACATGTAATCCTACCAAATTGTGGTTCATGAAACTGTGTGGTATAATCAGTGATCGAGCATCATCTCTTCTTATGAACATTTAAACCAAGGGATTGGGAATTTGTTTGTTTTTAGAGAGAATTGGTGAGCCAAGGGATTGGGATCCAATCATATAAGATTGCCAAGCAAAATTCAATGAACGCATTGGTTGAGGAAGAGATAAACATGTTTTGATTCGGAGATCTCAATATCTCCTATAACCCAATGAATTCCCCATTTCTGATTTCCACTTTCTCTTTACATTCTGCAACTCAATTCATGCAATCACCCCCATTCCCTTTTAATTTCAGCAATTTACATTCTGCTCTTTAATTCATGCAATTTAAGATTCCGCCATTTCAATTTCTTGTCATTTACTTTTCCCGCCAATTTTACATTCCGCAATTCTCATCTAAATCTTGATTCCGCTCAACTAGAACACACTTCTAATCTGAATTGCTCACTCAACCAATCCTTGTGGGATTCGACCTCACTCTATTGTGAGTTTTTACTTGACGATAACCGGTGCACTTGCCGGAAGGAATTTTGCCGATCGTGCAATTTCCTAAATCGTAGCATAACAAGTTTATGCGCATCAAGTTTATGGCGCCGTTGCCGGGGATTGGTTTTCGATTGACAATTCTCCAATTGGAAGTTAACTAGATTGAGCATTTTTTTTTTGTTTTGATTAATTCAGTACAAGTTACTTGTTGAATTTTAATTTCCGCACTCTGTTACATGCTTTCTTTCTTTATGCCTTTAAATTTAAGCAACTAACTCACTGACTCACTAACTGTTTGAATTAATTCCTCAATTGCTCTAACCATACTCTTCCATTAACCAAGAGTATTTCACTTGTTTGTTGCCTGTGCTGTGTTCTTGTATGACAGGTAGGAGAGGAGAGACATCAACTCCTCCATATACCGAACCAGAGAGGACCCTTCATAGACTTAGAAGGGAAGCAAGAGGGAAGAGAGTACTGGGAGAAGAAGAATCTGAAGGAGAATCTGAGGACAATTTTGAAGAAGCTCTAGATCTAAACATGGATAGAGAAGTTCACAACCATGAGAGAGCTGATGGAAACAATGCCATTCCTGAGAGGAGGGTTCTTAGTTCATACATAAACCCAACCTCTGGGAATTGTGGTAGCAGCATTCAGAAACCACCCATTCAGGCCAACAATTTTGAACTCAAACCACAGCTAATATCACTTGTGGAGAATCATTGTTCATTTGGTGGGAGTGCTAATGAAGATCCCAACCAACATCTCACAAAATTCCTGAGAATTTGTGACACTGTGAAGTCCAATGGAGTCCAGGAAGATGCCTATAAACTGCTTTTGTTCCCATTTTCACTTAGGGACAAGGCAGCTAAGTGGCTGGAATCATTCCCAAGGGGGAGTCTAACAACATGGGATGAGGTGGAAAGCAAGTTTCTGGCACGTTTCTACCCCCCACAAAAGGTCAATAGGCTTCGATCTGAGGTTCAGACTTTTAGACAACAAGATGGTGAAACTCTCTACGAGGCATGGGAGAGATTCAAGGATTTGACAAGGAAATGCCCACCAGACATGTTCCATGATTGGGTGCAATTGCATATTTTCTATGATGGACTCTCTTATGAATCAAGGAAGGCTGTAGACCATTCATCAGGAAGTTCATTGAACAGGAAAAAGACTGTGGAAGAAGCCATTGAAGTGATTGAGACAGTGGCTGAGAATGAGTACTACTATGCATCAGAGAGGCACAACACTAAGGGAGTCATGGAGCTGAACCATGTTGATACAATTCTAGCCCAAAACAAGGTGTTTGCCAAGCAACTAGCAGAGCTTACCAGGCAATTAGAAACAAAGCAAGTGGCTGCAATACACACACAAGATCAAGAGGAAGTAAGCATTGAAGGAGGTGATTGGGAAGAGGCCAACTATGGGGGAACCAACAAACCCAACCACAAAACCACAAATCTTACAACCACAACCAACATAACAATTCCACATACCAAAACTCCAACCAAAGATCATACCAAGCCACACAAAACACTTACTCCCAACCATCATATCATGGCCAAAATAATCAACCTACCCAACCTAATCCGAACCAACAATTTCAAGATCAATTAAACCGGATAGAAGGAATGATGGCAACCATGAGTCAAGACATAACCGAATTGAAAAGCTTCAGGGATGATGTGAGAGCTACCTTAAGAAACCATGGTGAAAAACTCAAGAGGATGGAGTCTCAAGTAGGAGAGCTATCTCAACAGGCCCCCAAATCAACTGCAGTGTTCCCTAGTGACACAGAAAAGAATCCTAAAGGGGAACAAAAGAGAGTGAGATGGGAAGAATGCAAGGCCATCACCATATTGAAGGAAGTTTCAGAAGAAGAAGGAATCAGGCCCTCAGAGCAGGAGCCAGAAATCTTGAAGGAAGGTGTGGAAGAAGTTAAGCAGGAAAGTGGAACTGAGCAAGCCAAGGAACTGCAAAAAAGCATGCTGGAAATATACCAACCAAAAGCACCATTTCCTCAGAGGTTAGGAGGAGGTGAAAAAGGGAAAACCTATTCAAGGTTTTTAGAGACATTTAAGTCTCTCCATATCAATATTCCCTTTCTTGAGATTCTCCAGCAGATGCCTACACATATCAAGTATTTAAAGGAATTGCTGAGCAAGAAAAGAGTTTTAAAGGGAGGACAAACTGTAATAATGAACAAAGAATGCAGTGCCCTCATCAAGAAGGATATAATCTCTAAGAAAACAGACCCAGGAAGTTTTCATATCCCCTGCATCATAGGGGAAACAAAAATTGACAGAGGATTCTGTGATCTAGGAGCTAGCATAAATGTGATGCCTCTGACTCTTATGAAGAGGCTACAACTGAATGAGGTGAGATCCACTGATGTAATCATACAACTGGCTGACAAAACTCAGAAGCAAGCTGAGGGGGTAGTTGAGAATGTGCTGGTGAAAGTGGGAAACTATTTCTTTCCCACAGACTTTGTCATTTTGGACATGGAAGAAAACTACCTACACCCCATCATTCTGGGGAGGCCATTTCTAGCCACTGCTAGAGCACTCATAGATGTAGAACAAGGAGAGCTAATTTTGAGAATACATGATGAACAGCTCATTTTCAATGTTTTCAAACCTGCATCTGAGCCTGAACCAGAACATGAAAAGCCTAAGGATGAGAGTAGCCATCTGTGTTTGGAGGAAAGCAATCCGGCAGCTGAAACTCTGAAACAGTCCTTGGACAGCAAACAAGAATTGCAAGAGTTAAAGCCACAAGAATCAATAGAAACAGATCAGAAGGATCCTCCCAGCATAAGGGTCAATGAAGAAAGCTTCAAGAGAAAGGGAAGAATTGTAAAGAAATTGCCAAGAGGGTGGAGAAACAAGAAAATTCCCACTGAAGGTTTCTCTCCGGGAGATGAAGTGATATCAAGTCATTATCTGCCAATCCCACCTGGCCTCAAAACCATTCCTTCCCAGCTCCCTCAAGCGTTCACAATCAGGAAGGTTCTTTCTATGGAACATTTAGAAGTCATGAAGGAATCAAATGGGGACGTTTTCATAGTAAGAGGAGAAGACATCAAGCACTACAATCAACTCTAACAAAGGACAACCGTCAAGCTAGTGACGTTAAAGAAGCATTTCATGGGAGGCAACCCATGTTTTAGTATCCTTACTCTTTAGTGCTTTGCTTTACATCTAATAAAGCATGGTTTCTTATGCATGAACTTGAATCCTCAGGACAACTATTGATAAAGTGCACTAAACTTTGCATGTAAATTACAATTGGTCTCTAAGTTTGGTGTGCCTGAAGGCACTCCCAAATCTTACTCAAATTGGATTCCATCTTTCATTTAAGGTGCACGACCAAACATTAAGTTGGTGTTCCTTTTGAACACAGTTTATGAAAAGCAAGAAGTTCCTCTGGATTTAGAAATTCATGACAAGTATACCATTTGCATGTTTTAATACTTTGATTTCAATTACTTAGGGTAGTAAATTTGTTTAGCATCAAAGAGCCAAAGTGACTATGATTTATTAGAATTATGCACATTCATTAAGGACAACCAATATGGATTTCATGTCATCAGGAGACTTTACCAAACACTAAGTTTGGTGTCCAGTAATAAGTGTGCATACATACAAAAGTCACGGCTATAAGCTCATGAAGTCAATCATTGATTTACATGTGCAAGTACTATTCATCATTCACATGGACCGAAAAATGATAGCAAACTTGTTTGTTTGTGCAGGTACAAAAGAAAAGACAAAAATGGAGGAAAAAGACAAAGGGAGGTACGGTGCTTGGTCAAAAAGAAAGTTCACAAGTCTTTGAAACTAACACATGGGAAAAGGAAGTTCTACAAGAAAAGAAAGCTACATGTACAACCTAATGCACCCAGAATACTTCCAAGAAAATGAAAAGCAATTCGTCCTTCTCCCTGATTCATATATTTACCATCAAGCCACCCTTCACAAACCACCCTAGCCGTCCATTTTTCACTTACGGGCACTATAAAGAACCACTTGAGGAACGAGTTCCACACCACCAATTCTCCTTCATGCACATTTTCCTTCATCATAGCATAACTATCTCTTGCCGAAAACAACCTCACCACACTTCCAACAACACTTCTTGCTTCACCTTGTCAACTTTAGCTTGTAACTTACCAAAACCAAAGAACCAATGGCAGCCTCATCTAGCCACAAAAGAAGAAAAGACAAGCAACCAATGGAGGAGAACAGGGAATTCGATGCAAGGAGATACAAATCAGTTTTTCATGAGATTCAAGCCGAATGGATGAGACCTAAAAGGGTACTAGCTGAGGTTCCCTTTGACCTTGAAAAGGATGAGTTCCCAGGTGTTTGGGAAAAGATCAAAAAGAGGAAGTGGGAGCTCCTGACTAAGCCAATCACTAAAATCAACATCAACTTGGTGAAGGAGTTCTATGCAAATGCAGTGAGGGAAGACTCAACCAAGAAACCCACATACAAAAGCTATGTGAGAGGGGTGGAAGTTGACTTCAGTCCCAAAGCAATCATGAAAACTCTTGGCATGAAAAACATACATTTCAGCCAAGCAGGTTATGAAGAAAGGATGATAGGAGAACCTGACTATACAACTATTGCTGAAGACCTTTGTGCCATCAGAGCTGAATGGGTGAGAAAAACAAGAGGGGCTCCAAGAGTCTTGAGAAGGGGAGACCTAACACCGGAAGCTAAAGGGTGGTATGCAATAGTTAGGAGATCCATCCTACCCACTGCAAATTCTTCAGAAATAGTCCCTAAAAGAGCCATCTTGCTACATTGCATTATGGTGGGAGGAGAAATCAAAGTTCATAAACTCATTGCTGAACAGATACAAGAGTTTAGTGAGAAAAGTGACCCTGAATCCTGGCTCCACTTCCCTAGCACCATCATTAGACTATGCATCGATGCCCAAGTACCACTTGAAGATGAAAGACCTAATTGGCTATATCCGGGATTGGCCATAACTGCGTACAGAATGACTCTTGGCCCAACTGCTCCAAGACATACAAAAAGAAGAAATGAAGAAGGGCAACAAGCGGAAGAAGAGCAAGAAGCGGAACAAGAAGGACAGGAAGGAGAAGACAGAGAAGAAGAGCAAGAAGAGCAAGCAATTCCAGAAAGAAGACAACGAACTCCTAGAGACCCCATGGATATGAGCAGAATGCAGGAAATCATGGAAGGAATGTCTCAACAACACATGAGGTCTCAGGAGAGACAAGAGGACTTTCACCTAAAAATGATGGATATGCAAAGGAACTTTGAATCAAGATTCTTGGATCTGCAAAGGGAACAGAATTTACACTTACAGGAATCCTTCAGCCACATATGCCAACACCAAGATGCCAATGTCTTGGCAATCAAGGAAGCCACCACTTTACAGAATGCAAGATACTCAGTCCAAGCTGATTACAACATCAGTTCGCAAATCAAGCTTAACTACATAGGAGAACATTTACACAAGATGGACCCAGCATTCCCAGCTTTTGATGAGTACTTCAAAGGGAGGAAAGAAGGAGAAATAAACAAGGCAATGATCCTTGAAAAAGGAGTGGAAGAAACAATGAAAAAGGCTGGATTCTGGAAAAAGCTCATAAGAAAAGACAAAGGAAGTTCAAGTGGTCAAAAAGGGGTAGGAAGCAAGAAGAAGCAGGATCCCAAGAATCAAGAAGAACCAAGCAATAAATGAGAGGTGGTCTCTCTCCTTAATAATCAAATGATAATTGGTGAATTGTCTTTATGAGCTTTCTTTCATTATGAGTCATTTAAGTTTTAATGTGAAGTTTTTAGTATATTTGTCTGTTTATTGCTTTGAATAAAGTGAATACCTAGATGTTTGGATATAACTCCACCTTCTTAAACAAATGCTTGCCATGCTTGTTCTGTTTCCAAAAATAAAAGAAAAGTTGAACAAAAGTAACTTGGCTAAATTAGTGACAAATCAAGTAGAATTAAGTGGTGGTATGCATGCTTGATTGTTTAGTCAGATCACTAGAAATAGAGTGTAGAATTATCATTTTTTGTGTAGAAATTGAAAACTGTCTATGGATCTTGATGAATAAATGTCTTTGGCCATGAAAAAGAAAGAAAAAGAAGAAGAAAAAGCCACTGAAAAAGGGCAACCAAAAAGTAAAAAAAAAAATTGAGAAAATAAGCTAGGCACCAATGGTTTGAACTTCTGAGACAAATGCCTGTGGTGTTTATGTATTAAGGATATGCTTGGATGAATAGGTTCTGAGGAGTGTTTCAACACTTGGTAACTTGGGTTAACTAACCCGGGATTATCAACCAAAAGTCCATTATCAAGAGCAACCTAAATACAAAACATTTAGTCACACAAAGAGGTGCTGGGCACCAATGTCTCAAGAAGAAATGTGAACTAAAATGCCTGGAGTGGATATGTGTAGTGCACTGATAAGAAAAAGAAAATGCCAAAGGCTTGTGCAACACATGACACTAAGCAAACAAGGAGCAAAGAAGCTCTAAGAAAAAGAAAAGAAAAACAAAGAAGAGAAGTGCCAAGGACATAAGAATAACAAGAGGCCATAGCAGTGTTTGATGGATGCAAGGAAAAAGTGATAATCTTACCTGATAAGAATGAAAAAGTGATACTGCAACTTTCTGCATAAAACCCTTCTGATGAACTTCAAATGCTTGCTAATATAGCCAATGTAATTGCTTTCTGTTTCATACTTTCTTCTCAAATAACTCAGGACTTGCTTAGGGACAAGCAAGTATTAAGTTTGGTGTTGTGATGCCAAGGCATCTTAGGCTAGTTTCACTAGCATTTTTCTGTTAGTTTTAGTTGTTTTATGCATTTTCTTGAGCTTAAAGTAACCAAGAATGGTTAAATGAATAACAAAGCAATGAACCATCCAAACAGTATGATTTTGATGTAAATTCCATGAGTTTTTAGTTATATTACTTGAATGCTATGAATGGAAGATTTCTCATGAAATTTTGCAAGACTTTGATGCAATTGTTTGGATGATTTCAGGGAAGAAGAGGCTAAGCAAGGAAGCAACAAAATCAATAAAGGAAGCTTGAATATCACATGTGGAGTTTAAGTTCCAGTTTAAGCCTAAACTGGAGCTTAAACGCCAGAATCATGAAGGCTAAGAAATGCTGGAATTGAAGTTTAACCTCCAGTTTAACCTTAAACTGGAGGTTAAACGCCAGAATGAAAGTCTCACCAAAGAAGCATTTCCACGTTTAACCTCCAGTTTAACCTTAAACTGGAGGTTAAACGCCAGAAGTGAGAAGGATACCAAGGGGGGGCAGTTCCACGTTTAACCTCCAGTTTAACCTTAAACTGGAGGTTAAACGCCAGAAAGGGGAAAAGCACCAGGGAGCCATTTCCACGTTTAAGCTCCAGTTTGACCTTAAACTGGAGCTTAAACGTGTTCGACCAAGTTTCTCCTCCAGGGTTGCTTTCTCCATTTCCACGTTTAAGCTCCAGTTTAACCTTAAACTGGAGCTTAAACGTGTTCGACACCTCCAGGGCTACCTTTCTAAGCTTCCACGTTTAAGCTCCAGTTTAACCTTAAACTGGAGCTTAAACGTGTTCGACCTCCAGGATGGCTTTCTCAGCTTCCACGTTTAAGCTCCAGTTTAACCTTAAACTGGAGCTTAAACGTGTTCGACACCTCCAGGGCTACCTTTCTAAGCTTCCACGTTTAAGCTCCAGTTTAACCTTAAACTGGAGCTTAAACGTGTTCGACCTCCAGGATGGCTTTCTCAGCTTCCACGTTTAAGCTCCAGTTTAACCTTAAACTGGAGCTTAAACGTGTTCGACCTCCAGGGTTGCCTTTTCTACCTCCACGTTTAAGCTTCAGTTTAACCTTAAACTGAAGCTTAAACGTGTTCGACTAAGTTACCCTCCAGGGCTGCCTTCTTCCATTTTCACGTTTAAGCTTCAGTTTAACCTTAAACTGAAGCTTAAACGTGCTACCACAAAAGACATCACTGGAAGTGTCTGGCGTTTAAGCTGCAGTTTAAGCTTAAACTGCAACTTAAACGCCACTCTTGGAAAAGGTTTCTGGGCCAAAAATATTGCGGTTTAAGTTAGTATTTGAGCACAAACATTAACTTAAACTTACTCTGGTATGAAACCCAATTGAATATCATGGTTTATGGGATTGGGCCTGAAGGATTGATGAGTCTGAAATTTCAATTTATTGAGTCATGTGTCATTATTTGATTATCACTAAGTTGGCTCAATGAATGTTACAGAATTTGGATCAACAGCCTCATCAAGATTATGGATCATAAACCCAAGGCAAAAGGAAAGCAGGGAGAGGCCTCAAAGCCCAAGAAACACAACAGAAGCTCAATATAGAAAGTGTATAAATAGGATAGAATTTAAGTTAGGAAGGAACTTTTAACTTTTCATTTTAGCTAGTTTTCATATCTTTGTAATTGAATTCAGAGCTATGACTCACTAAACCCCCTTTCATTGGGTTAGGGAGCTCTATTGTAATTCAATGAATCAATAATAGTTTTATCTTCTTCTTCAATCTTTTCTCTTGAATTTTGTTAGAAAGCTTCTCGATCTAATTCCATTGGGTAGTTGTCTTGGGAAAGAAACTACCCATAATTGGAATCCTTCGGAACCTTGGGAAAGGAATGGAGGATTCATGCTAGAGAAGCTTTCTCACAGTGAATTGGATTGGGGTTTGGATGGATATTGTGACATGTAATCCTACCAAATTGTGGTTCATGAAACTGTGCGGTATAATCAGTGATCGAGCATCATCTCTTCTTATGAACATTTAAACCAAGGGATTGGGAATTTGTTTGTTTTTAGAGAGAATTGGTGAGCCAAGGGATTGGGATCCAATCATATAAGATTGCCAAGCAAAATTCAATGAACGCATTGGTTGAGGAAGAGATAAACATGTTTTGATTCGGAGATCTCAATATCTCCTATAACCCAATGAATTCCCCATTTCTGATTTCCACTTTCTCTTTACATTCTGCAACTCAATTCATGCAATCACCCCCATTCCCTTTTAATTTCAGCAATTTACATTCTGCTCTTTAATTCATGCAATTTAAGATTCCGCCATTTCAATTTCTTGTCATTTACTTTTCCCGCCAATTTTACATTCCGCAATTCTCATCTAAATCTTGATTCCGCTCAACTAGAACACACTTCTAATCTGAATTGCTCACTCAACCAATCCTTGTGGGATTCGACCTCACTCTATTGTGAGTTTTTACTTGATGATAACCGGTGCACTTGCCGGAAGGAATTTTGCCGATCGTGCAATTTCCTAAATCGTAGCATAACAAGTTTATGTGCATCACTTGTTCTGCAGGGCTGAGTTCAGCAGTTACTGTTCTAGCCTCTTCTTTCATGGAAGGTTCACTGCTTAGGTACAGATGCTGATTTCTGGCAACTGTATTAATGAGCTCTTGAGCTTCTTCAATTGTCTTTCTCATGTGGATAGATCCACTAGCTGAGTAATCTAGAGAGATCTGAGCTCTTTCTGTAAGCCCATAATAGAAGATGTCTAGCTGAACCCACTCTGAAAACATTTCAGAGGGGCATTTTCTTAGCATCTCTCTGTATCTCTCCCAAGCATCATAAAGAGATTCATTATCTCCTTGTTTAAAGCCTTGGATGTCCAGCCTTAGCTGTGTCATCCGTTTTGGAGGAAAGTATTGATTCATGAATTTTTCTGACAGCTGTTTCCATGTCCTTATGCTAGCCTTAGGTTGGTTATTTAACCACCTCTTAGCTTGATCTTTTACAGCAAATGGAAACAGTAACAATCTGTAAACATCCTGATCTACTTCCTTATCATGTACTGTATCAGCAATTTGTAAAAATTGTGCCAGAAACTCTGTAGGTTCTTCCTGTGGAAGACCGGAATACTGGCAACTTTGCTGCACCATGATAATGAGCTGAGGATTCAACTCAAAGCTACTGACTCCGATGGAGGGTATACAGATACTACTCCCATATGAAGCAGTAGTGGGGTTAGCATATGACCCCAGAGTCCTTCTGGACTGTTCATTTCCACTTAGATCCATGATGGAGAAAGGGAGATGATGTGGCTTTATTTTATTTATTTTATTATATTTAAAAAAATTGGAAATAATAAAACTATAATAAAATAAAAAAATTGAAAGTATTTTTAAGAGGATTTTCGAAAAAAATAAAGAGAGAGAATAAGTGGTTAGGAGGTTTTGAAAAAGATATGATTTTTTTTAAAAAAACTTGACAACTAAGATATGATAAGATAAAATTTTTTTGAAATTGAAATCTGAATTTTTATGAAGAATTTCGAAATATTAGCTTAAAAATAGTTAGAAAAGATATTTTTTTTAATTTAATAAGGAAAGAGAAAAACAATAAAATAGCACAAGATTTAAAATTTTTAGATCTAATGTTCCTTGTTTTCGAAAATTTTGGAGGGAAAACACCAAGGAACACCAAACTTAAAAATTTTAAGATCAAGACACAAGGAAAACTTAAGAACACTTTGAAGAATCACAAGAACCACAAGAACATGAAGGTAGAACACCAAACTTAAAATTTTTAGCAAACCAAACTAAAATTTTCAAAAATTATAGAAAGATTAACAAGAAAACACCAAACTTAAAGTTTGGCACAAGATTTAATCAAAGAAAAATTATTTAAAAAAAAAGATTTTAACAAGAAGATACCCAATTACCAAGAACATAGACCAACGCTCTAGCCAATTGGGCAGTAAATGTAACACTTGTTTTGAAGAAGTATTTTTAATAACTAAAAAAAACTCAATTATTAGTTAAAAAAAATTTCGAAAGATTTAAAAAAAAGAAAAAATAAGGATTTAAAAAAAATAATTTCAACCAAAAACAATAATAGAAGACTCTAAACCAAAAAGAAAAAATTTTCCTAATCTAAGCAACAAAATAAACCGTCAGTTGTCTAAATTCGAACAATCCCCAGCAACGGCGCCAAAAACTTGGTGCACGAAAATTACTTCACACTATGTAATTCTGCACAACTAACCAGCAAGTGCACTGGGTCGTCCAAGTAATACCTTACGTGAGTAAGGGTCGAATCCCACGGAGATTGTTGGCTTGAAGCAATCTATGGTTATCTTGTAACTCTTAGTCAGGAAAACAATTCACTTATCAAATTGAATTACGAAAAATAAGAGAGTATGAAATAAATACTTATTATGCAGTAATGGAGAATATGTTGGGGTTTTGGAGATGTTTTGTCTTCTGAATTTTAGCTTTTCTCTTGTATTCCTCTTCCCTCATGCATGCAAAAGTGCAAAGTTCCTTCCATGGCAAGCTCTATGTAAGGTGTCACCGTTGTCAATGGCTACTTCCCATCTCCTCAGTGAAAATGGTCCAAATGCTCTGTCACAGCACGACTAATCATCTAAAGGTTCTCGATCATACTGGAATAGGATTTACTATCCATTTGTGTCTGTCACTACGCCCAGCACTCGCGAGTTTGAAGCCCATCACAGTCATCCAATCCCAGAATCCTACTTGGAATACCACAGACAAGGTTTAGACTTTCCGGATTCTCCTGAATGACGCCATCAATTCTAGCTTATACCACGAAGATTCTGATTATGGAATCTAAGAGATACTCATTCAATCTAATATAGAACGGAGGTGTTGTCATGCACACGTTCATGGGTTGAGGAAGGTGATGAGTGTCACGGATCATCACCTTCTCCATAATTAAGCGCGAATGAATATCTTAGATAGGAACACGCATGTTTGAATGGAAAATAGAAGTACTTGCATTAATTCATCGAGACGCTGCAGAGCTCCTTACCCCCAACAATGGGGTTTAGAGACTCATGCTGCCAAAAGGTACAAATTTCAGATCTAAAATGTCATGAGATACAAAATAAATCTCTAAAAGTTGTTTAAATACTAAACTAGTAACCTAGGTTTACAGAAAATGAGTAAATTATGATAGGTAGTGCAGAAATCCACTTCTGGGGCCCACTTGGTGTGTGCTGGGGCTGAGACTAAAGCTTCTCACGTGCCTGGGCTGTTTTGGGCATTCAACGCCAGGTTGTAACCTGTTTCTGGCGTTGAACTCCAACTTGTAACCTGTTTCTGGCGCCGGACGCCAGACTGCAACATGGAACTGGCGTTGAACGCCAGTTTACGTCGTCTATCCTTGAGCAAAGTATGGACTATTATATATTGCTGGAAAGCCCTGGATGTCTACTTTCCAACGCAATTGGAAGCACGCCAATTGGACTCCGTAGTGGATTTTGAATTTCCATTCCGAGTGCAGAGAGGTCAGAATTCAACAGCATCAGCAATCCTTTTTCAGCCCGAATCAGATTTTTGCTCAGCTCCCTCAATTTCAGCCAGAAAATACCTGAAATTACAGAAAAGCACACAAACTCATAGTAAAGTCCAGAAATATGAATTTTTCCTAGAAACTAATGAAAATATACTAAAAACTTAACTAAAACATCCTAAAAACTACATGAAATTAACCCCAAAAAGCGTATAAAATATCCGCTCATCAGACGACCCAGTGCACTTGCTGGTACTGCTGCTGTTGTACGAAATAGTGTAGATTTTACGCACACGCGCACCAAGTTTTTGGCGCCATTGCCGGGGATTGTTGAGTTTGGACAAACTGCCGGATTGTTTTGCTCCTTAGATCAGGTAAGTTTATTTTACATTAATTTAATTGAGTCTTTTATTTTTATTCTCTTCTTCTCAATTTTTGAAAACCATTGAAAACCTTTTCAAAAATATTTTTCTTTTTCCTATTTAATCTTTGATATTTTTTAAGCCTCTTTGTTTATGTTCTTGGTTTGAGTCTTCGAGTCTTTTATTTTTATTTTCTTCTTCTTCAAATTTTCGAAAATTTCAAAAAGTTTTTCACAAATATTTTTTTCTTTTCTTTGTTTAATCCTTGCATTTTTTGAATGTGTCTATTTTCTTGGTAATTTGTCATTCCTTTTGAGTTTTTCTTTCTAAAAACTTTTTTAAAAAAATATTTTCCTTTTGGCATTAATCTTAATCTTTCTATTTAAATCTTTTTGTTTATGTTGTTAGTTATTTTTCGTTTTCTTCAAATCTTTCTTTCTAAAAAATTTTCAAAAAATAATTTTTCTTTGGTTTAATCTTGTATCAAGTCTTTAAGTTTGATCTTTCCTTTTTATTTTTCTTGCAATTTTCGAAAGTTTTGTCTTGGTTTTCTAAAAATTTTAAGTTTAGTGTTCTTTTTTATGTTCTTCAGTTCTTTGAGTCTTTAAATTTTTGTTCTTCATGTTCTTGTGAGTCTTCAAGGTGTTCTTGAGTCTTACATGTGTTTTGATCTTAAAATTTTTAAGTTTGGTGTCCCTTGGTGTTTCCCTCCAAATTTTCGAAAATTAGGGACTCTAGATCTAAAAATTTTAAGTCTTGTGTCTTTTTTGTGTTTTTCTCTTTCATCAATAAACTCAAAAAAAATCAAAAAATATCTTTTCTAACTAATTTTAACCATAAATTTTCGAAAATTTTTCAAAAAGATTTCAGATTTTGATTTTAAAATTTTATCTTATCTTATCTTAGTTGTCAAGTTTTCAAAAATCAAAATTTTTAAAATTAAAAATCATATCTTTTTCAAAAAAATCTTATCCTTTTTAAAAATCTTATCTTTTTCAAATCTTATCATATCTTTTTCAAAATTTAAAAATCTTATCTTATCTTTTTTAAAATTCAAATTTTTAAATCATATCTTTTTCAAAATCAAATCTCAAAATCTTATCTTTTTTCTAATTTCAAACTTTAATTTCAAAATCTTTTCTTATCTTACTTCTTATCTTATTTTTAAAATTTAAATATTTTCTTATCTAATCTTTTATTTTCATTCTTTTATTTTATTTTTATCTTTTCTTAATTAATATCTTATCTTTTCTCTCTTATTTTTCAAAACCACCTAACTAACTTTTTCCTCTCTCAATTTTCGAAAATCACTTATATTCTTCTCTGTCTTCTCTTTTTCAAAACCGCCTAACTAACTCTTCTCTTTCTTAATTTTCGAAAAAATCTCCCTTCTTCTCTCTCTTATTTTTCAAAACCACCTAACTAACTCTCTTCTTCTATTAATTTTCGAAAATCCTCTCCTCTTTTTTCTATCTTCTTTTTCAAAACTAGCTAACTAACTCTTTTCTCTCTTAATTTTTGAAAATTTCTCTCTCTTCTCTCCCTTCTATTTTTCAAAATTTAACATTTAAATTTTAAATTCTTTTTAAATTAATAACCTAATTTTCAAAAATTAATTAAATAATTAAATAAAAATAAAAATATTTTAATTTTAATTACTTTTTCAATATATACTTCTTTTCTTTTCATCTCTATTCATTCAACTATAATTGACTCTTTGCCTACAATTCTTTATCTTCTTTCCTTTCTTCTTCACATCTCACTTGGAGCTTCTTGCCAATTGGCACAGAAAGCTTTCTTGTGATTTTCTTTCTTATTTACTCTTTTCAATGTACTTTTTTCTTTACTTATTTTATTTATTTTTATTTTTATTTTTTATCTTCTTCTTCTTTCTCTTATTCTGACTTTAAGGAGGAGCTTCTTGCCAATTGGCATAAAGAACTTTCTTCCTTTCTATCTTTTTCTTGGCTTCTTGTTTATGACTAGGAAGAGGGATAAATAACCCCTCTTAACTCCTGATCCTGAACCTGAGAAGACTCTGAGGAGGCATTTACAACTAGCTAAAGCACAACACTTCGAAAGAGACCTGTCAGAAAGTTTTGAACAAGAACAAGGAGACATGGCCGAATCACAAGAGGAGCCTAGAAAGGTCCTTGGTGACTTCACCATGCCTACCTCTGATTTTTATGGCAGAAGCATTGCTGTACCTGCCATTGGAGCTAACAATTTTGAGCTTAAGCCTCAGTTAGTCTCTCTTCTGCAGTAGAACTACAAATTCCATGGACTTCCAATGGAAGATCCACATCAGTTCTTAGCAGAATTTTTGCAGATCTGTGATACTGTAAAGACTAATGGAGTTAATCCTGAAGTCTACAAGCTGATGCTTTTTCCCTTTGCTTTAAGAGACAGAGCTAAGTTTTGGTTGGATGCCCAACCAAGAGAGAGTCTTGACTCTCGGAAAAAGCTAGTAAATACTTTTCTGGCCAAGTTCTTTCCTCCTCAAAGGATGAGCAAGATTAGAGTGGAAGTTCAAACCTTCAGACAAAGAGAAGGTGAATCCCTCTATGAAGTTTGGGAAAGATACAAGCAACTGATCAGGAGATGTCCTCCTGACATGCTCTCAGAGTGGCCCCTCATAGGCGTGTTCTATGACAGCCTATCTGAGATATCCAAGATTTCCTTGGATAGCTCTGCAGGTGGATCTCTCCACTTGAAGAAAATGCCTGTAGAAGTTAGAGAACTCATTGAGATGGCTACAAATAACTAATTCATGTACACCTCTGAGAGAAATCCTATAAATTATGGAACCTCTTAGAAGAAAGGAGTTCATGAAGTTGAGACTCTGAATGCCATCTTGGCCCAGAATAAGATCTTGACCCAACAGGTCAACATGATCCCTCAACATCTCACTGGGATGCAAACTGCAGCTGGCAGTGCTCGTTTCTCTTGAAGAAAAAGCTTATGATCCTTATCAACCCACCATGGAGGAGGTGAATTACATAGGAGAAGCCTATGGAAACACTTACAACCCTTCATGGAAGAATCGTCCTAACCTCTCATGGAATGATCAATAGAAACCTCAGCAAGGTTTCAATCAAGGTGGTAGAAACCAGAATAGGATCAACAACAGACCACCATTCCAATCTTCTCAAGGGAATATAGAGACTTCTAAGCAGAGTCTTTCTGATTTAGCCATTCTAGTCTCCAGCCTCACTAAGACCACCCACAGTTTCATTAATGAAATAAGGTCCTCCATTAGAAACTTGGAGGTACAGGTTAGTCAACTAAGCAAGAGGATCCCTGAGATCCCTCCAGACACACTTTCTAGTAATACTGAGGTCAATCCTAGAGAAGGGTGCAAGGCCATAACCATGGAGGTTGAGGCCAAATTGGAGAAGAATGGGAAGGCATTGAACGCCAATGAAGAAGCCTTCACTGGGCGTTCAACACCCACCAGCCCAGGGAAGCTGGCGTTGAACGCCAGCAAGGATATCCCTGCTGGGTGTTCAACGCCCAGAATGCTAGAGGGATTGGCGTTTAACGCCAGTCAAAGCACACCCATTGAGTGCCTGAATCCCACTCAAGAACCCTCTAGCCCAGAACCAAAGGAAACCACAAAGACAATTGAGGTTCCTTTGAATGCACTTCTGCAGTGCATAGGTTCTGATGACTACTCATCCTCAATTGAGGATGAAGACACTAGGGAAGAGCAAGTTGCTCGATTTCTAGGAGCTCTAATGAAGCTAAATGCCAAACTATTTGGTACAAAGCCTCTAGAGGAAGAACCTCCACTACTTACCAAAGAACTCCATGCTTTGGTTCAGCAAGAGCTACCTCAGAAGCTTCCAAATCCTGGACGCTTTCTAATTCCTTGCATCATAGGCACTATGACCTTTGAAAAGGCTCTATGTGACCTAGGTTCAAGCATTAACCTCATGCCACTCTTTGTAATGGAGAAGATGTGCATCATTGAGGTAAAATCTACAAATATCTCATTAGAGATGGCAGACAAGACAATGAAGAAGCCATATGGCTTAGTAGAGGATGTCTTGGTGAAAATTGAAAACCACTACATCCCCTGCAAACTTCATTGTCTTGGACATAGGAAAGGATGAGGATGACTGTGTCATCCTTGGAAGACCTTTCCTAGCCACAGCTAATGCTATCATTGATGTGGCTAAGGGAAAACTAACGCTAAAGTTAGGGGAGGACCACGTCTTATTTAAGATGTCTCACCCCAATTCTCCTTCTAAAAGAGAGATAACTGTGCAACACTTAGTGTGCCAACCCTCTCTTTCTGTGCAGAGCTCTGCAGAGCCCCCAGACATCAATTCTAAGTTTGGTGTTGGGCAGCCCTCAACAAGATCTAAGCACAAAGGTACTAAGAAGAAAGTACCTAAAGGTTGGAAGGACAAGAAAGTCCTAACTAAAGGCCTCTCACCTAGCATGAGAGTTGTCTTCACTAAGAAGCCAGCCCTACCACATACAGTGAGCCGTGTCCTATCTCTAGAGCATGTAGAGCTCATTCATGAGAGGGCAGGAAGAAAATTCACTATCAGGGGCAAAAATCTGAGCCCTTACTCACCGCCTTAAGGAGCTGAAGGTCAAGCTAGTGACTTTAAAAGAGCGCTTGTTGGGAGGCAACCCAACTTTACTCAACCATTTATTTTCTTTTTGTTTTTCCTTTCAGTTGATAGAGTCATGATCATGTGCATCAGTCAAGATACAGATTTCATAGCAGTGAAAACAGAACACTCCTAGTGGAGTGTTAAAGTTGAACACCAGTAAGGAAGCCCTCCTAGGCATTCAACACCCCAAGAAGGGAGCATTGCTGGCATTGCATGCCATCCAGGGAGCAGCCCTTGGGCGTTCAAACGCCAATGCAGAGAAGCCGGGAATCTGGAATTTCCTAGCCTCTCAGGACCAAAAGGTTCCACAGAAGCTCCACCTACCCCACCTTCTTCTTTTCCAGTGATCATATTTGCTCGAGGACAAGCAAAACTCTTAAGTTTGGTGTTGCAAAAGCTTTGCTTTGTGACTTTTACCACTCTTAAGTATAGAAGAAGAGGATGGAGCAAACTAGAGAGCATGCACATGAACTTGTGCAGCCGCCTCAACAAAGACAAAGGAGTGACATAGAAGAGATCAAGCACTACATAGGATCCTCAAAGAGGAGCACTGGCCACCATCATTCAGATGGATTCATTCTCTTTTACTCCTTTTTTGTTATTTTTCTATTTTCTATCTGTTTATCTGTTTCCTTGTCCTAGTTGCATGATCATCTGCATTGATGTTTTAAAAAGTTGTAAAATATTTCATATATCTCTCACCTTGCTTAAATGAAAAAAAATTTGAAAAGAACTGAGAGATGCATGAATTTCAAGTTTAAAATAAGATTAGTTTAATTATGTTGATGTGGTGTCATTTGCTATTGTTTTCTGAATGAATGAAATAAACAGTGCATATTTGAAGTTGAAATTTATGAATGTTGGCTCTTGAAAGAAAAGGAAAAAGGAAAAGTGTTATTGATAATCTGAAAAATCTGAAAATTGATTCTTGAAGTAAGAAAAAGCAGCAAAAAGCAAAAGAAAAAGCATGTTGTAAACGAAAAAAAAAATTATTATGCATGCGAAAAAAGAAAAAAATGGCGAAAAGAAAAAAATAAAAAGCAGAAAAATCCGTTACTGCCCAAAAATGTAGGAAAAGGAGGGCAGACTGAAAAAGCCAGTAACCCTTTAAACCAAAAGGCAAGGGTAGGACCCAAGGCTTTGAGCATCAATGGATAGGAGGGCCCAAAGGAATAAATTCCTGGCCTAAGCGGCTAAACCGAGCTGTCCCTAACCATGTGCTTGTGGCATAAAAGTGTCAAGTAAAAAGCTTGAGACTGAGCGGTTAAAGTCGTGGTCCAAAGCAAAAGAATGTGCTTAAGAACTCTGGACACCTCTATCTGGGGACTCTAGCAAAGCTGAGTAATAGTCTGAAAAGGTTCACCCAGTTAAAGTGTATGTGGCATGGATGTATCCGGTGGTAATACTGGAAAACAGAGTGCTTAGGGTCACGGCCAAGACTCAAAAAGTTGTGTTCAAGAATCAAAATAAGCTTAACAAGGAGAGTCAATAATATAATCTAGATTCTAAGTTCCTAAGGATGCCAACATCTCTGAGTTTCAATGGATAGTGAGATGCCAAAACTATTCAGAAGCAAAAAGCTACCAAGACCCGTTCATCTGATTTTAACTAAGCTTCATTTGAAACTTAGAAATTTATTGTATCTTAATTTTCTCTTCCATCCTACTGTGTTTTTAGTTGCTTTGGGACAAGCAATGGTTTAAGTTTGGTGTTGTGATGAGAGGATATTTTATACGCTTTTTGACATCACTTTCATATAGTTTTTAGTAGTTTTTGTTTAGCTTTTATTAAATTTTTATAGGTTTTAGTGTTAAAATCACATTTTTGGATTCTACTATGAGTTTTTGTATTTTTAGGCAATTTCAGGTATTTTCTGGCTGAAATTGAGGAGTTGGAGTAGAAGTCTGATTCAAAAAGAGAGAAAGTACTGCAGATGCTGTCCGGATCTGACCTGCCTGCATTTGGAAGAGCTTTTCTAGAGCTACAGAAGTCCAAATGGATCTGACTTCTAGATCTTTCCAGCAATATATAATAGTCCATACTTTGCTTCAGATTAGAAGGCCCAAAACTGGCGTCTAATGTCAACTTCCTGCCCCCTTCCAGTGTCCAGCGCCGAAAGAGTAGAGCCTAACATCCAAAGGCCCAGAGAGGACCCCCTAGCTGGCATTCCACATCCCAGAGACCTCATAGCACGTGGATCTCATTAAGGTTCAGCCCAAATACTCATCAAGTGGGCCTCAGAAGTGGATTTTAGCACTAAATAGACTGTTTTACCCTTATTAGTCATTTGTTTAGTTTTTAAGGGATTAGATTCATGTTATTCGAACAACTTATGATCCTTTTTCACACTCTCCAATTCAGGAGAGCATATTTTTGTTTTACACTTTATTTTATTTTCAGTATGAGTTTCTAAACATCCTAGGTTGAGCGGAGGAGTCCTGCTAAGTCCTATGAATTAATTAAAGTACTATTTCTTCTTTTTCGATCCGTGCCTGATCTATCTCTAAGATGTTAAAAAATTAATCTTCTACACAAGTTTGTTTCATAAATTTAACAAACCTAGTTCCCATAACAAATTAATTTTATCACATGAGTTTCATTAACACAAACATTTCATTAAAATTTTCAATCTAAAACAAAAATCATTATACATCATGGGTCAACTTCACATTCTATCCATATTTCTTTATAAAAACCTAACCCTAACCCTAAATTTCCAAATTGAGAAACTCTAACCTTAAACCCCTTGCGTCAGCCACACCCTCACCCCTGTTTCACCCCCTTTTAGCGTAACACGCCCACCCCACGCAAAGAAGAGAGTATCGCACAAGGAGAGGGAGCTGCGCCAGTCGTCGCGGTCGCACCGCTGCCGCTATGCTCCATGTCGTTGTCGCTGCCGTTCACAAAGAGGAGAGAGACGTTGAGACAGAGAGCACTGCCAAAGGGAGAGGGTCCACCATCATTGTCGATTCGTGCTCACCAGAGGAAGTCGTTGCCACAGACGATTGTCCCGCTGTGACGCGTGCGAGAGGAGGGAAGTTGTGTGTTGTTGTTGTCGCCTCAAGCTGCCAAGCGGTCGCCGTTTCTGCTCGGGGTTGTCGTCGTTTTGTCACTGCTAAAGGAGAAGACGCGTCCGAGAGAGAGAGAGAACTAGGGGAACTGATGCGCAAAGGAGGCTAATCGGAAGACTACCAATATCATTGAATATTCCATTTAAGGGTGGAAAAAGGCCAGGCGGCCTGCCAGGGGCCTGTAGCCTGGCCTGTGTTTGACCTGACCTGTTATAAAATAGGCACAAGTTCAGACTTTTACAAAAGCCTTATTATGTTAATAGGCCAGGCCCAGGCTCACTAATTAGCCTTATTGGCTTCTCAGGCCTGCCGGACCTGTTAATACATAATTACATATATAAATAATTTTTTTATTATTAATAAATTATGAGATATTTTAAATTTATTATATTTAATTATAAATAGTTTTGTATATTTTAAATACTTTAAAATTTAAATTTTTTATAAATATTACTCTAGAGGCACAAAATCAACCGTTGATGCATCAATACATTTATTTATCATTCTCTTTAGTTCTATAGAAAATATTTTAATTATATTATAAGAAAAATAATAAATAAATGTATTGATACATCAACGGTTGATTTTGTGCCTCTGGAGCTTGTACATGTTCTCCAGATTATCGATTTTGTTCTTGTACTGTTGTTATGTAGGACATTTCGTTAATTATTTAACTTTGACCTCACTGTGGGACTAAATTGATGCTAAATGAAACATTTTTGGATTCAATTAGGACACTTTAAACCTTAAGGATCAAAACAGAATTACGCCCAAACATAGAGGACCAATTTAGTACTTTACCCTATTAAATATAAATATGTTTATTAAAAAATAATTTATTTAAAATAATATTTTTATTTTTGTAAAAAAAAATTATCAGGCCTTTTAGCAAGCTTCAGGCCAGGCTAGGCTGAATAACAGGCTAGGCTTAGTACTTTAAGAAAAAGCCAAGGCCAGACTCAGGCCAATTGACTACATGACAGGCCAGGCCTGCTAAGAGCAAAGCCTGGCCTGGCCTGACCTGTTTCCACCCCTAATTCCATTCAACTATATACATATAGTCATAGTAGCTAGAATCTCGATTTAATTATTAAAATCTTCCGATATTACAATTTTAAATTAGTCAATCGATTTTATGAAATTTTTACTAGGGGTAACGATTTTACGATTTAAATCTTGTTAAAATTTTACGTTTTACGTACTTAATTTGGTTTTTCAATTTTACGTAAAATCTCAATTTTTTTTACCTTGCGTATAGCACACTAAAATATTTAAACACCTCAAAATAGATGTCACGTACATTGGACAGAATGGACCTTAGTTTTATGGTGAATATCAACCATATTGGTGCTAAGTTAATGTAAGCCTTTTTTTCTTTTTACCCTAAATCTTTTTATATACCTCATGAAAATTTTATTTCTCCGTTTACTCTATTATTTTTTTACATTGTATGCAGCTCAACATAAGCTCACGTCCAACAATTGTCAATCCGAAACCACGGGCTAAATACCAAAAAAAATATGACAACAATATTAAAAATTATTTAATATTAGCACTTTTTGCAACTATTGGGAGTTTACTGAGCGAGATTCAGGTGATTTTTATATAGCATGATACATAAGTTCAGTAGGTGATGAAAGAATCTTCCTTTAACATTGTTGAATTTTTCATATTATAAACCAAATAAATTCTTAACTAATACGTAAGAAATGCAAAAGTATTTCAAAAAAAAATAATTTGTTCTGATAAGTTAATTAAGTAAATTATAGAAAGCTTATAAGAATTTATTGTATTAATTCACACTGCTAACAAGTTAAGATGATTTAGATTATCTTTGATACAAGAATTATTAGATATTATTGCATTAAACTTTTTTACAACTAAACTTGATTCAGATTCAATACTTAAAAATTAAAACTAAGAATTTTAGATATTTTTAACATACACTTTTTTAAGTCTAAGAATGATTCAGATTGAGTCAGACACAAGTCTCAAAAATTTACATATATTATTTTTATAAGCATTATGAAGATTTAAGAAAGATCCAAACTAAATCAAAACACTAACCTAATAATTTTAGATAGTTTTTTTTTTTACAATCTTTTCAGGTCTAAAAATTACTAATAAATCAATTTAAAAGATGTCAGTATTGTGTTTAAATTAAAAACACTTTATAGTTTTTGACGTTCTAGTTCTAGAATATAATAAAATATTGAAACTATCTGATATTTATAATTGAATCTAATGTAAAATAAACTTAAAGTATAAACTAAATACATTTTAAATACTCGTTTGAGGTAGAAGAGAGAACTTTACAAAGAAAAAAGAAAGAATATAAGAAAACAAATATGAGAAGTTTTATAGCAATTCAACACTCTGCTATTTCTTAATGTTCCATACTTCCATGCTTGCTTTGTTTACATTTTGTCAAAATGATGTTGAAAATCATTCTTCCTTCATTACAGGTTGAATTTTTAATATAGGTACCTTTTATTTTATAAAAATAGTAGACCTATTTTACACTTGTGACAATAAAGTGAGAAAGTTATTTTTTAAATATTTTAGGATTTAACATTTTTAGAGCCAAAAGTATCCATTTGAATTGGGTGCATTTCTAAAGGGATGTTGTATCTAGTGCTTAGTTTTTGAGATTTATGAACTAAACTATCATTGCTTCTTAGGTGGGCACAATATTTAGATTTATCTTTTAGAAAACAGTTAATAGTCAAAATCGTCTCTAAAAGATACATCGATCTCTATTTTCGTCCTCGAAAGAATAAAATAATCAAATTCGTCCCCGAAAGATAATAGATCTGGTCGCATAGCCCTTTCGTCATCTCTTCCGTTAATCCTTCCGTCATCTTCTTCTATGGTAAAATTTTCTATGAGACATTCTATCAAACATCTTATATGCATCATGCTTAACCCATCAGACCTTATCCTATGGTGAAATCCCAAAGCTTCAGGCAGAGAAGAATTTCTTGCATATTCTTTAAGCGTGGTGTGGTAAAGTATATCGAGCTTATCGTGGTCGTCGACAGTATCAAAGGCATATGAGGCTTCGGAGATGCTATCAAGGCTGCAGAACAAGTGCTAGTGGTATAAGCCGTTCTTGAGGACAAGGGAAAGGAATTAGCGGAGCTCAGTGAGAGAGTTGCAGATCTCTAGGAGAACTGAAGAAACTGCCTAGCCACCTGCGATGGGAAGAGTAAGCATTTAAATAGATGGCGCAGAGTGCAGCACAGTATCCGGCGATGAAATCTTGAGCGCTGTGGTGATGAAAGTCAGCGGGACGGAGCTGTAGTAGTTATGGAATTTCAAGGAAGAACGATATCTATGGTTATCCAAGCAAGAGTTGGTGGCTATAGAGTTTCAAGTGTTGATGAAGAGAATCACCAAGAAAGAAGATGGCTAATGGGTGGGGTTTCTAAAGTTGGTGGGTCGGATTTAGGCCTTTGTTGGAATAGCCTACGAAAAAAACGACGTCGTTTTATGTGTTAAAATGTAACTTAACGTGCCACGTCATTTTCTGTTAACGTCAAAAGTAAGAAAAATAACGGAAGAATAAACATGATTAGATCCGTTATCTTTCGAGGACGAATTTGATTAATTTATTTTTTCGGAGATGAAAATGAAAATCTAGCGAGGTATCTTTTAGGAATTATTTTGATTATTCACTCTCTAGAAAATTATTAATTGGTTTTCTAGTTTTTTTTTCCTTTTAAATTATCAAAAAATAATGTATAAATTAAAATTAATTTTGTATAAAATTAATTTTAAAGGGAAAATTTGGTTTTAAAGGTTAAAAACCTATTTTAAAGGAAAAAAACTATTTTTAAATAGAAAACTAATTTTTAAATAAAAAATAAATATTTTTTAGATCGATTTTTATTTTTATGATCTGTTTATTAATTTTATAATTTTTTAATAATTACTTTTATTATTTAAAGTTATCTTGGGTTATTAACTTAATTCAAATTTCTAGTTAATCAAAAGTCAAGTTTGATTTTTTTCAGTTAACCTTAGTCATGTTTATCCTTTAAAAAGAGATTTCGGATTCATTTTAAAATACTGATAGATAAAATTAAGAAAAAGTTAAATAGATATGGATAAATTAATTGCTTTCGTGATTTGATACAAATTATTTTTTCATTTTAACTTAATTTTGACTTTGATTTTATTGGACTAAAATTAATTTTATCTTCAAATCAGCAACAAAAAGATTTATACTATCATTAAATTATATTTAAGAGTATAAGAATAAAATATTTTTATCACTATCAGATAAAAAATATTATCTATGAATATTTTGATTAAATATATAGCATTTTAAATTCTATCTAAACTATTTTTAAAAATCATAATTTAAAATTTGATCTACAGAATGGATTTATAAAAATAATAACTATTTAAAAATTTCTTAGATATATTTCAAGAAAGATAAGAGTTTTTACTCTATTTCGTACGCATCATTAATTAAAAAAAAAAGTTGATTAAAAACAATACTTTTAAATTTAGAAAATTTAAACTTGAAAAGTAAAAATAACGTATATTACTAATGTAACAATATGCATAAAATGGAACAAATCTTTCAGCACTTTTAAATTTAATTCCTTACCCCAATGGATTAAATTAAAATAAGATAAGATAAAACACTATGCTTTCTCTTTTTTTTACCCGTTCCGTCCCTTTATAAACCATTGTTTGCTTCCCAAATTCCCATCATTAACAAAGTATCTGATCTTCTTAATATTTTCTCTGGACTCATATATATATATATATATATAGTCATCACAAGGCTCTTATTCTTTCCTATCAATCTATCGTTACACCAATGGCCATGCGAAAGATTTATGCATCTCTCCCTGCTGTAGCTGCTGGAGTTGGATTCTTCTTCTATAATGCGAAGGTAAGAAAAAGATATCTATTATTTATATTCATATAAAATGTTATATAATTCCAAAAAGTAACATCAAAGTTTCTATGAACGCAGGAACATGCAAGAAGAATTTCAGCATCTAATCAGGAAACAATATCTATAACAAGAGTGGTGGAAGAACAAACCAAGGCCATTAGAGAAAGAACAAACCAAGGCCATTAGAGAACCAAGTGTGGCACCACAGTTTGATGGTTTGCATTGTTTTGAAACATTTGTTATGAACAAGGTAAAAGAAAAAGATATGTATTTATTTTTGTTCATATAAAGTGTTATATAATTCCAAAAAGTAACATAAGGTTTCTATGAATGCAGAAACTTGCAAGAGAGATTTCAGCATCTAATCAAGAAACAATATCTACAACAAGAGTAGTGGAAGAACAAACCAAGGCCAGTAGGAAACCAAGTGTGGCACCACAGTTTGATGGTTTGCATTGTTTTGAAACATTTGTTATGAATTAAATTCTCTGAAAGATGTACAACTTAACTGATTCTGTGAGTTAAATAAAACAGTAGAAGAATTCATATTTGTTCTTTTAACTAATTTGTTTCAATTTATTTCAAATCATTCAAGATAGACATAGACACATGGTTAATTTCCACTGTAAACCATCCTTAATTGTTAAACGTAACAACATTGCATGCTACAACAGACTTAATTAACCGGGAAATTTGAAAAAAAAGAATGAAATTTTATGATGTAACTGAGTTTATACAACCATCATACTCTGTAGTCTGGACCAACAATTTTTCACGGTCCAAATCAGGAAAAACTTCAATGACTACCCCTCAACACTAGCCAATGGTAAATTATATTATTTTCCAATCGACATTATTTTTTTTATAATGATTTTGCCTACAACAATAAAATCTAAGGTTCTAATAGAACTCCTTCAATTGCTTGTTCTATATAATGGATTACACCTATCATCATCTTCTACCTATAATGGCAAATCTTGCAACACCAAATATGCAAGCAATTTTAAGAAAAATAGCCTATAAAAATGCACAAATCGTTTTACACAGTGCACATATTACAAGCTGTTAGGCATTTGAAACGTGGTATGTTCAAGATCCGAAAATGATCAAATGAAAAATCAAGAACTGCAAGCTATCATATGCATGGCACTTATACATTGTGCTTAATGAAGATAGATCAGTGAACCTAAATTGCAAGCATAACAGAAGCAAACTAAGGCCTTCCTCCACCCATACCCTATCTTTTAATTAGGCTCAAATGACAAGCAAACCAGAAAAAAAAAAATTAGGGCTCCAGAATGTTAATTAGTTCATTCTTAGTATCAACGTTTAATCACACATAAGAAAATTAAGGTTCTATTTGGGCATAACAGAGCACATAACAGATCATAGAAGAGGAATTCTCTCTTGTCCCTGTTTGGATTCAACTCTGGGGACTTCCGGAGCAATACTAGAAACTCCTATACAACAAGGTGAAGATAAAATTACCTGGTAAAAGGAGAAATCTGGAGAATATTCGGTGGCTTCAGGACATGAAGTAGTGTTCCAGTTTTGGAACCTGAAAAATACCCCCAAAGATAAGAATATTTTGTGAAAGACTTTACATGAAGGGATTCCGATAAAGGAAAATCTTAATTCAAGATTTCAAAACATAAACCCTACCTGTCTGATTTGTGATGCTATGGAGGAATCGGTACGCCATTGCCTGTGGGGATGTGAAAGCGTGGTTGAAGCATGGGATCTTGTAGGACTTCCGCTACTGAATCAAGCTATGGAGCCATGGAGATGGTGGTTATTTTTAATGGAGTCTTTGAATCTCGAAGGAAGAAGAAGCTTGCTGCGAACCTTGTCTGGTGCATCTGGAGAGCAAGGAATGCTGCTGTCTTTGAGAATCATCGACGATTACCGGTGGAAATAGCTGAAGAAGCTTGCCGCATGACTGAGGAGAGATGTCTCTTACATGAAGCCTGAAACTCTCATATGAACTTACTTTACCTTTGTTTTTCTTCAATCTTCAATTGTTGTTCTACTTTTCTATTACCATAGTCCAAAATACCCTTTTGCTTGGAGTTCATTGTGGATCAAGTAGTTTCTCTAATAAAATTCATTGTCTTTTGAAAAAAAAATATTTAATTACTCTATTGGTTTATATAGTTTTGTAAAATTTTTAATTAGTCTTTGTATTTTTTTATTTTTAGTTGAATCATTACACTAATTTTTTTTAATTGAGTCCCTATATTTTTTTTCCCTTTTATTTGGGTCCCTGCACTAATTTTTTTTAGTTGGATCTCTATAAAATTAAGCCAATTACTATTATGAGGGACCTAATTAAAAAAAAATTTGGTATAGGGACCCAATTAAAAAGAAAATAAATATAGGGACCTAATTAAAAATTTTGCAAAACTATAGGGACCAACAGAATAATTAAACAAAAAAAACTGTAAAAATGTTGTCAACATTGAAGGAAATTACGGTACAAACTACAAAGGAAAGAGAGCTGCTTCTCTTATGTTACTTTGTCGTTGGAGCAAGCGTGGAAGACTGACGCGGAATGCAGACACATGGACAAATTGTGAGGTCATAGGACAAAGGATTCGATGGTCCCAGAACGTTTAGACAATTAAATGGTTCCATAACAAAATATATTTTTTAAGTTTTTTAATAATTACTAAATAATTTTTAGGGTAAAGTACTAATTTGGTCCCCTACGTTTGGGGTGAATTTTGTTTTAATCCCCAACATTTAAACTGTTCTAAAAAAAGTTTTGATTTGCATCAATCAGGTCCTGCCGTTAAGTGGGTGTCAAATTCTTAACGTCGTATCCGACGTGGCAATAGAGAGGAGACAGTGGTTAATAGACGTGTAATCCTTCCCGCCTTTGGACAGAACGCATGGTTACCCTGACTCTTCTTCTTCTTCTTCTTCTTCTTCTTCTTCTTCTTCTTCTTCTTCTTCTTCTTCTTCTTCTTCTTGTGAAGCACGAAACGATAACCAAAGGCAACAAACCCTACCGATTGTCACTGAAGGGTTGCGATTCGCAGCCAGAGAAGTGACATTGTCCTTCAGTAACGTTAAAGGTCCACAGCAGCAGTTAGTTTGAAACCCTTACATTCTGGAAGAATATCGTATCAGGTATTCCGTTATTAAATCTTCTCAACCCATTTGGTTTTCATCATCTTAATGCATGTTGATATGTAATGATGCATGTTGTTGTGTGATTGTTTTATTTTATAGTTTCATATTCGTTTCTTGTTTTGGTTTGGAAGTTTTTATTTTGTCCTGGTGATTGCATTTATGCATTTTTGTTGTTCTTGATCAATTTGAGAATTTTATGAAGTCTATTGTGTTTGTCTAACAGATTGTTCAGAAAATGAGTTATTTTAGTGTCAAGATACACCATGGGGGGGAAGTTTGGGTTTGATGGTGAACCTTTACACTATGTGGGGGGTGAGACTTCCATAGTGGACTACTGTGATGAAGATAGGTGCAGTAGGTTTGAGGCCATGGAGATAGTGGTCGAACAGGGATATGTGGCACAAAACATTGCTGCAATGTGGTATAAGTCTCTGAAAGATGAAACAGATGTAGGACTGAAGATGCTTCACACAGACCAGGATGCAATGGACATGGCCAGAATTAGAATGAGGGACAACATGGTAGAGCTTTTTGCTGTTCACAAAGATGGTGCTACTACTAGGAAAGGCTGCACCATTGAGAAAGTTGAAGACATACATGCTGGTGAGGCTGCTGCACCCACTGCAGACACTATTGGGCTTGGCCCAATTGTGCTGTACAAGGCCCAATCATTTGCTCAGGCCAAGGTGGGTAAGAAGCCCACGGTGGTGAAAGAAGCCCAGAATGATATGTTGGAGGATGATGATGAAGAGAGGTTAGATTTTTCAGGTGATGATGAATCTGAGGATGATGACTACCAGCCAGGAAATGATGATGAGGAAAACAGTGATGAACAGTCGAGTGAAAACAGCTCTGGAGATAGTGATCTGGAGGTTACATTTGATGACAGCGATGATGATTAGAATGGTGATGGGGGTTTGTATGATGTTGAAGTCACAACTACGAAAGATTCCCAAAAGATGAAACAGAGTGTTCCAACTGGGAGAGTACAAGGAGAATTTAGTGGCAGTGTTAATAAGGGTAAGGAGAAAGTGGTGGCTGCTAGACTAAGGGATGAAGATGATGGGTATGAGAGTGAGGAGTTGTGGGATGTCCCTATAAGTGATGATGAAGGGGATCCCTTGTTGAGGAAGTACCCCTTGTATAAGAGTTTGAAGAATATGAAGGAGTATAAATGGGAGGTTGGGACATTGTACGTAGATAGGAATACTTTTAAGGAATGTATAACTAGTTATGTTGTGCACAGTGACAGAGGAATATGGTTCTCAAAGTGTGATAGCCATAGGTGCAAAGCTGTTTGCAAAGAAGGTTGTAAGTGGTTTGCTTACTATCATAAGATGAAGAGAGAGGAAACATGGCAATTGACCAGCTGTTACAAAAAACACACATGCAGTAAGGCAACCAAGATTGGTATCATGAGTTCTCAGTGGCTGAGTAAGAATTTTATGAAGAAGATCTGTGAAAACTGATGAGCGGATAATTTATACCCTTTTAGCGTTATTTTTACATAGTTTTTAGTATGTTTTAGTTAGTTTTTATCATGTTTTTATTAGTTTTTATTCAAAAATTATATTTCTGGACTTTACTATGAGTTTGTGTATTTTTCTATGATTTCAGGTATTTTCTGGCTAAAATTGAGGAACCTGAGCAAAAATCTAATTCAGAGGCTGAAAAAGGACTGCAGATGCTGTTGGATTCTGACCTCCTTGCACTCGAAGTGGTTTTTCTAGAGCTACAGAAGCCCAATTGGTGCGCTCTTAATTGCGTTGGAAAGTAGACAACCTGGGCTTTCCAGCAATATATAGTAGTTCATCCTTTACCCAAGATTTGATGGCCCAAACTAGCGTTCAAAGTCAGCTTAAAAGTTTTGGCGTAAAACGCCCAAACTGGCACCAGAATTGGAGTTAAACGCCCAAACTGGCACCAAAGCAGGCGTTTAACTCCAGGAACAGCCTAAGCACGAAAAAGCTTTAATGCTCAGCCCAAAAACACACCAAGTGGGCCCCGTAAGTGGATTTCTGCATTATCTGCACTTAGTTATTCATTTTCTGTAAACCCTAGTAACTAGTTTAGTATAAAAACTACTTTTAGAGGTTTATTTTACAGCTTAACTTTAATCTTATGTAACTTTTACACTTTGAGACCTCCATGGGAGGCTGGCTACTCGGCCATGCCTACCCTATTTTCACTTATGTATTTTCAACGATGGAGTTTCTACACCCCATAGATTAAGGGGTGGAGCTCTGCTGTTCTTCATGAATTAATGCAAGTACTATTGTTTTTCCTTCAATTCACGCCTACTTCTTCTCCAAGATATACTCTTGTTCTTAATTCAGTTAAGTCAGAATGAAGGGGTGACCCGTGACAATCACCCAATCTTTGTTACTCGCTTAGCCAAGATCCGCGTGCTTGACAACCACAAAGCGGTCTACATGATGTTCAACGTAGTCATTGGACGCCATCCGGAGTATATTCTCTTGGGTCTCTGATGACAAGTCATCTTAGCCTGTTTTAGCTAGTCTTTTTCTTTAGTTTTCATTAGAATTATGCACTTTCTTGAGCTACAAGCAAGCTAATTGAGTAGATTTTCATGTTTCCCTTGATTGAACCAACCATATGTGAATTCATGCCATTTCATGAGGTTTTGTGCTATATTTGTGCATATTATGAAAGAATGAATATCTCATGATTTTGAGCATAGCTTTGATTAGTTTGGTTGATTAATGATAGGTGAAGAAAGCTTGGAGAAAGGTTGAAGCAAAGAGGAATGGCTAGAAGTGAAGAATGGAAGTTGAAATTGAACTTGGAGGCTAACGTTGGCACATGACATTGCAAGGAAGTGGCCAAAGTTAGCTCCAACGTTAGCCCCCTAACTTGGAGGCTAACGTTGGCGCCACTAGCACTAAGCATTGCCAACGTTAGGGTCAAAGTTAGACCCCTAACGTTGGCACCAACGTCCAAACCAGAAGGATGTGGGTTGCTGCTATGAAAAGTTGGGGTCAAAGTTAGACCCCTAACTTTGGCCCTAACGTTGAAACCAACTTTGGCTAACTTCAAAACCGGTTCAATTGGTTCACTTCGGTTCTTCTTCAAACTTCAAGAGCAATCAACCAAGGCCTCTTTCAACCCAATTCCACCAAGAACAAAGGCCCAACTCAAGGCTTGAAGATCATTTTGGAAAGTGTATAAATAGGATAGAATTCAAGTTAGTGAGAGAGCTTTCCTTTTGGAATTTTCATAAGAGTTTTTGGAGAGCTTTTGTTACTGAGTGAACTTTAATTTCTTTGCTTTCATTGCTTTCAATTTCATTTTACACTTGTCTTGGATCTTGGATTGGAGAATTGAAGAAATTCTGTTTCAATCTCAATCTTGGATCTCTCTGTTTCTTTACTGTTAATTGAATTCCATTTTCGGTTCATTGTTCTTCATCTCTTTTCTTTGCAATTTACAATTTCCTTGCTATTGTTCTTGTTGGATCTAGGAAGGCATTGAGATCTAGACTTGGTTTTCTAGTCTCTGGGTCCTGAGATCTGAATTTCTCATTTCAATTCCCTGTTTATTGCTTTTTCTGTTCATTTACTTTACTGCTTCAAGATCCGGTTTAATCCCAATTCCCTTTCCCTCTTCTGTTTGATGCAATTTAGTTTTTCCTTGTTTAATTTCTGCAAATCCACATCCCAATCCCCTTTACATTTCAAGCAATTTACATTCCTTGCACTTCAAGATTCCGCAATTTACATTTCTTGCACTTTAAGTTTCTGCCATTTAATTTCTTGTTCTTTAAGTTTCAGCAATTTAATTTCCTGCTCTCTTTAATTTCATGCAATTTACATTCTGCAAGTCACAAATCACCCAACCAACACTTGATTCGCTTGACTAAATCAACCACTAAACTAAAATTGCTCAATCCTTCAATCCCTGTGGGATCGACCTCACTCCCATGAGTTTTTATTACTTGATACGACCCGGTACACTTGCCGGTTAGTTCTGTGATGTTTTGTGAGGGATTCGTTTCTCAACAAAATATCTCATCAAGTTTTTGGCGCCGTTGCCGGGGATTGATTAGATTGACAATGATTAAGTGAGGTGGTAATCTAGATCAAGCACTTTTTCCTTAATTTTGATTAACCCACTAACTGTTTGATTTTTTGCTTAAGCTAACTAAAACTTCATTCTAGCAATAGATTGAAGCGCTACTGGTTTGTGTGCTCTTATGTTCTGCTTGTATGTCAGGTACAAGAAGAGCCATACCCAATTTTCATGAACAAGACGAAAGAACTCTCAGGAGGCTAAGGAGAGCTGAAAGAGGGAAAAGCATTGTTGGAGAAGAGGAATCAGACGAAGAATTCCACGAGATGGAAGGAGATACATCTAATCCAGAAGGAGGAGTCAATAATCAACCACATCAGAGGAGAGTATTGGCTTCCTATACCTTTGCAAATGCTAGACATTGTGGAAGCAGCATTCTCACCCCTAATGTCAATGCAAATAACTTTGAACTGAAGCCACAACTCATCACATTGGTCCAGAACAATTGCTCATTTGGGGGAGGACCATTGGAGGATCCAAATCAACATCTATCTACTTTCTTAAGGATCTGTGACACTGTCAAATCCAATGGCGTGAATCCTGAAACTTACAAGCTTCTGCTGTTCCCGTTCTCATTAAGGGATAAGGCTGCACAATGGCTCGAAACTTTTCCCCAAGGAAGTATCACTAGTTGGGATGACTTGGTGACTAAATTTCTAGCCAAATTCTATCCACCCCAAAGAGTCATCAGGCTGAAAACTGAGGTGCAGACATTCACACAATTAGATGCTGAATCCTTGTATGAAGCATGGGAAAAGTACAAAGCCTTAATCAGAAAATGTCCTCCAGAGATGTTCAATGAATGGGACGTGCTGCAAAATTTCTATGAAGGCCTGACATTGAAATCTCAGGAGGCATTAGATCATTCTGCTGGAGGTTCACTACAACTAATGAAAACTGCTGAGGAAGCTCAGAATCTTGTGGATATGGTGGCCAACAACCAATATTTCTTTGCTCATCAAAGAAGCCGCCAACCATCACAAAGAAGAGGAGTAATGGAGCTAGAAGGAGTGGATTCAATCCTAGCTCAAAACAAGATGATGCAGCAGCAAATTCAACAACAATTTGAGCAAATGGCCAAGAGGATTGATAGTCTCCAAGTTGCAGCAGTCAACACTAGCCAATCATCAACCACATGGGGACAGAGTGAAGAAACTCAAGAAGAACAACAACAAGAGCAAGTTCAGTATATGCACAACCAAGGACCAAATGAAGTGTATGGTGATACATACAATCCATCCTGGAAGAACCACCCAAACCTCAGATGGGGAGATAACCATACCCAAAACCAACAACCATGGCAGAGGAACTCAAACCAATACAATCCAAGAAACAACCAAAATCACAACCAGCAGCAGACTAACCAAAACCCCTACAGAAAACCTCAAAACAACTACCCCAACCTCAACCAATACCAATCTAATAACCAACCCACCAACCAAAATGCCTACCATCCACCACCCACATCTCATAACCCACCTCAAGTATCACCTGAAGCCCAAAGAATCACTCACTTGGAGGCCATGATAGACAAAATGTTGAAACACCAAGAAATGGTAGCCAAGAATCAGGAAGCCTCTATAAAGAGCCTAGAGAGACAGATGGGGCAAATCTCCAAGCAAGTATCTGTTGAGAGATCTTCAAACTCATTGCCCAGTGACACAATTCCAAATCCCAAGGAGGAATGCAAGGCAATACAATTAAGGAGTGGAAGAGCATTGACAAGTAACAATGACACTACAAGGAAGCAAGCAGAAAACATCAAAGAACCAACAGAGGATGAGAATCAAACAAAGGCAGATGAGGATAAGGAGCAAGATGTGATGCCAAACAAAGACACTGAGAAACTCAAAGAGAGGAACAACCAGCCACATAGCTCAAAGGAAGTAGCTCAGGGGCAGCGACAAATGGGAAAAAGCATCACACCCCCACTGCCTTACCCTCAGAGGTTCAACAAAGAGATGAAAGACAAGCAGTTCCACAAATTCCTTGAGATTTTTAAGAAGCTGGAAATTAACATTCCCTTAGCTGAAGCACTTGAGCAAATGCCTCTATATTCCAAGTTTCTGAAGGATCTTATCAACAAGAAAAGAAGTTGGCTTGAAAGGGGAACCATATTACTCACTAAGGAATGCAGAGCCTTGATTCAAAAGGGGCTTCCTCCCAAGCTTGAGGACCCAGGGAGCTTCTTGCTGCCTTGCACCATTGGGAAATTGACAATCACTAAAGCAATGTGTGATCTCGGAGCAAGTATTAACTTAATATCATCCTCCTTGATGAAAAAGCTGCATATAGAAGAGGTCAAACCAGTACAAATGTCTCTGGAGTTGGTAGACAAGTCAATGGTATACCCCAGGGGTGTAATTGAAAATCTCTTGGTCAAGGTGGACAGTTTTATATACCCTACTGACTTTGTGGTTCTAGAATCAAACGATGATGATGGTGACTCTGTTATACTGGGAAGGCCATTCTTGGCCACTGCTAGAGCTATCATAGACGTAGAGGAAGGGGAATTAACTCTCAGGATGCACGACCAGAGCATCACTCTGAAGGTATTACCAGAGGCACAATTCAGCAAGGAGAATAAAGACTATATGAAGAGTGCCCAGGAAAGTCACAGCAACATCCCAATGCTAAGGAATGTGCAAACTGATGAAAAAGTCCAAAAAGATGTTAGAGTACTGGCCACTGAGAAGGGAGGTTCCCAAGGAAAGCCTACAACTAGAAAAGAAAAATCAACAAAAGGAAAGATGAAGCGCAGAAACAAAACAAAAAGGGGTTGGAAGAATAGAAAGATTCCAACAGAGGGGCTTTCTAAAGGTGACAAAGTGCAACTGGTATATCAACAGCTGGAGACAAATCAACAAACCGAGGATTACTACACTGTCAGCAACATACTATCATTAGAACATGCTGAAATTGAACACCAGAGAACAAAGAAGAGGATCACGGTCAGGGGAGACAAATTGAGGCCCTACAAGCACCAACCACCATAAAAGAAAGCTTCAATGTCAAGCTAGTGACAATAAAAGAGCGCTCCATGGGAGGCAACCCATGCTTTAAGATTCTTGTCACTTTACATTCAATAAATTATGATCACTTGATGCATGAATTCTTTTCTCTTTTCATGAACGTGTCCATTTATTGCATGCACTATTTTGAAACATATGCTAAGTTTGGTGTGTCTTCAAGCACACTTAACCAATATCATAAAGGATTTTGTTTCACATGCTTAAAATATTTTGATAGAGCATATGGTCGAACACTAAGTTTGGTGTCCACACAGCTTCATGAAAATTTGAAATTCATGCATCAATAATCATACTTTTGTTATTTTTCAAAACCTTATAAATAGAAATTTTTTTATGAAGGCATTAATTGTGATAAACCCTTTGACAAGAAACAAGTTTGATGTTCATCAAACCTTGATGCACCAATTCAAGGATACAATTAATCCTTCATGAAAAAAAAAAAAGAGAAAAAGAAAGTATGATGAAAACAATTCTTATGAACATTTAAACTTCACTAATTGGAAGAAGAAACTCAATTTCTTTATATATTACCAAAATCAAGTTTGGTGTCTTCCAAAGGAAGTGTCATGGTTTAAATGAGACAAGGATTGATGGTTCATAAAGTTTTAATAAAAAGTACACCCTTGCTACGGTTGGATGAGACTAATGTGTGTTGTCTTGTTGTGGTGACTAGGAAGTCAAAGAATCTTCAAAGAAAAGGACAAGACAAAGGAAAGCAGAGCATAAGGACAAAATCCTATCACATGCTTCAAGGAAGAAATCTGCCACTCCTTGAGAATGATCACGGCAAAGGCAAGGGAAGGAGCAAATTTTGTCTTCATTCATCCATACATGCACACCCTTGATCTCCATAGTGTCTAATTGCATCCTAGCCCTTCATTGCTCATTTAAAAGCATACCACCTTCAAGCCATGCACATGACCGAATCACTCCTCAATATTACAAGCCTTGTGCAACTTTTTTCTTTCACTTTAAACTCCAAACACTTAATCTTCTCTTCATAACTCCCTAGCAAGTCCGAACCTAATCTCCTTCTCCTCCAAAAACACATCAAACTCTCCAACATTCTTCACATCCCCTCTCAACCAACCAAGTGATCATAGCATCCTCTTCAAGAACCAAACGACGAAAAGGAAAAGATCCAATAGTAGAGGAAGAAACATATGAATATGACCAATGGAGGTTCAAGTCTTGGTCTCATCAAATGCAAATTCAATGGATGAACGAGAAAAAAATCTATCCTGAAATTCCATTCATGCTACCGGATGATGGATGTCAAGAAATAAAGAACAAAATCCGGAAGAGGAGATGGGAGGAACTTACATCGCCAACCACCCGAGTGAATGCCAACATCATAAGAGAGTTCTATGCGAATGTCCCAAGGATTGACACGCGTGAACCCCCAACGTACAAGAGCTATGTGCGTGGGGTGGAAGTAGACTTTAGCCCGGAGGCAATCAAAAAAGTCTTGAAACTAAAGTCAGTCCGCTTTGATGAACCGGGATACCAACAAAGATTGACTGAGAATCAAGATTATGAGGAGATTGCAAGAGACATTTGTTTTGAGAACTCAGAATGGGAGGGAGATAACAAGAATAGATACAAGTTCCTGAAGAGATGTAACCTCATTCCGGAGGCAAAAGGATGGTACGAGTTGATGAAAAGGTCAATTCTGGGGACAGTAAATACCTCAGAAGTTAACAGGGAGAGAGCTTTAATGCTGCATTGTATCATGGTGGGTGGAGAGATAAGAGTTCATGAGATCCTTGCAAGAGACATTCAAAAGATAGCTGAAAAGAACTCGGCCGGATCTTGGTTGTACTATCCGAGCACCATTTGGAAGTTGTGTGCAAAGGCCAAGGTTCCATTGGAAGAGGAGAATCCAATGTGGTTAAGCCAAGGCATGCCCATAACTATTGAACGAATGATGACGCCCCTTGAAGCACACCAAGGCCGAAGGCCACATGGAAGAAGGGAAGGAGAAGAACAAATGGAAGAAGATGAGCCACACACGGAAGAAGAGCCACAAGAGGAGGAGCAGCCACATTTTTTCCCACATGGCAATATGGATATGACTCAAATGCAAGAAGCAATAGGGAGGTTATCTCAACAATACACAAGAATCCAAGCAAGGCAAGAAGAATATCATTCTCTGTACATGCAAAACCAACAAGCACAAGAAGAAAGAGAGCTAAGAATAATAAACAAACAAAATGAATTCGAGTCAAGATTTCTTGCAATACAAGAAGAACATGCCTTTCAATCTCATGAATCTTTTGGGAAGCTGGAACAAATGCAAGCTGAAAGTTTGAAGGCTTTCAAGGAGTTCACAACACTCCAAGAAGCAAGGTATGAAGTGCAAGCTGATTATAATGTCAATAGCCAAATCAAACTAAACTATATTGGAGAACATATGCACAACATGGACCCGGCATTCCCAACTTTTGATGAATTTTTCAAAATGAGAAGTGAGATGGAAGTGAACAGGGCTATGAGACTTGAAGATAGAGTGGAAGAAGCTATGAATAGGGCTGGCTTTTGGCAAGATCAACAAGAACCAAACAAGGATGGAGGGAACACTAGCAGCCAAGTGTATGAAAGGAGAAAGAAAAGGCATGACAAATGAAAGGTGGACTTGCTCCTTGTTCATCACAACATGCATTCTATCTGTTCTAATCTATCTTTGCATTTTTAAGTAGTCATTTAAAAGTCTTTGCATTATGTTTGTTTCTTTCAAAATAAGTAGGCTAGTTTTTATGTTGGCTTGTGTGTTCATTTTCACTTAACAAGAAGTATGTATTGTCCCCTGCATCTTTAAATTCAATAAAAGAACAGTTTGAATGTGAAGTGAAATGGTCTCTGTTAGATAGAAGTGGAATAAAAGTAAGTGGTGGTATGTGTGTGATTGTATAATAGCTTACCTTTAGTGAATAAAGAGCTAGGATATCTCCTTCTAAGTAAAGAGTGGCCTACTGTCTATGAATCTCAATTGAATTGAATTCCTTGGTTAGAAAGAAAAACAAAAAGAAGGAAAGAACAAAGAGAGCAAAAAAAATGGCAAAACAAAAGAAAAACAAAAAGAAACAAAGCTGGACACCAATAGCTTGAACCTTAAAATATATGCCTGTGATGTCTTTGTACTAGGATCTGCTTGGATTAGTAAGCTCTTAGGAGTGCCTCAACACTTGGTGACTTGGGTTAACTAACCCGGGATCATCAGCTGAAAGTCCACTATCAAGAGCAACCTAACTACAAGACATTTAGTAGCCCAAAGAGGTGCTGGGCATCAATGTTTTAAGAAGGAATGTGAGCCAAGTGTCTATGGTGAATAATGTGTCAAGTATAAAGAAAAGAAAATGAACTTGCTACACATGACACTCAAATAAAGCTTTTGAATAAAGTAATAGCCAAGGATAAAGGAATAATGAGAGGTCATAGCAGTATGTCATTTGAAGCTTGAAGGAGACTTTCTAGGCCTAGAAATCAATAAGAGGTGAGTATTTACATATCCACACAAAACCCCATGAACTATCAATAATACTCTGCTAGCATGAACTTCCTCTTCCATTTCATTCTTTCTTCTTAATAATTCATTTCTTGCTTGGGGACAAGCAAGCTTTAAGTTTGGTGTTGTGATGACAAGTCATCTTAGCCTGTTTTAGCTAGTCTTTTTCTTTAGTTTTCATTAGAATTATGCACTTTCTTGAGCTACAAGCAAGCTAATTGAGTAGATTTTCATGTTTCCCTTGATTGAACCAACCATATGTGAATTCATGCCATTTCATGAGGTTTTGTGCTATATTTGTGCATATTATGAAAGAATGAATATCTCATGATTTTGAGCATAGCTTTGATTAGTTTGGTTGATTAATGATAGGTGAAGAAAGCTTGGAGAAAGGTTGAAGCAAAGAGGAATGGCTAGAAGTGAAGAATGGAAGTTGAAATTGAACTTGGAGGCTAACGTTGGCACATGACATTGCAAGGAAGTGGCCAACGTTAGCCCCCTAACTTGGAGGCTAACGTTGGAACTTGAGAGTTTCTCCCCTGGGCACCAACGTTTGCGCCAACGTTAGCCCCCTAACTTGGAGGCTAACCTTGGCACTTAAATTACAAAGGGGGAAGGCCAACGTTTGCGCCAACGTTAGCCCCCTAACTTGGAGGCTAACGTTGGCACTTAAATTACAAAGGGGGAAGGCCAACGTTTGCGCCAACGTTAGCCCCCTAACTTGGAGGCTAACGTTGGCGCCACTAGCACTAAGCATTGCCAACGTTAGGGTCAAAGTTAGACCCCTAACGTTGGCACCAACGTCCAAACCAGAAGGATGTGGGTTGCTGCTATGAAAAGTTGGGGTCAAAGTTAGACCCCTAACTTTGGCCCTAACGTTGAAACCAACTTTGGCTAACTTCAAAACCGGTTCAATTGGTTCACTTCGGTTCTTCTTCAAACTTCAAGAGCAATCAACCAAGGCCTCTTTCAACCCAATTCCACCAAGAACAAAGGCCCAACTCAAGGCTTGAAGATCATTTTGGAAAGTGTATAAATAGGATAGAATTCAAGTTAGTGAGAGAGCTTTCCTTTTGGAATTTTCATAAGAGTTTTTGGAGAGCTTTTGTTACTGAGTGAACTTTAATTTCTTTGCTTTCATTGCTTTCAATTTCATTTTACACTTGTCTTGGATCTTGGATTGGAGAATTGAAGAAATTCTGTTTCAATCTCAATCTTGGATCTCTCTGTTTCTTTACTGTTAATTGAATTCCATTTTCGGTTCATTGTTCTTCATCTCTTTTCTTTGCAATTTACAATTTCCTTGCTATTGTTCTTGTTGGATCTAGGAAGGCATTGAGATCTAGACTTGGTTTTCTAGTCTCTGGGTCCTGAGATCTGAATTTCTCATTTCAATTCCCTGTTTATTGCTTTTTCTGTTCATTTACTTTACTGCTTCAAGATCCGGTTTAATCCCAATTCCCTTTCCCTCTTCTGTTTGATGCAATTTAGTTTTTCCTTGTTTAATTTCTGCAAATCCACATCCCAATCCCCTTTACATTTCAAGCAATTTACATTCCTTGCACTTCAAGATTCCGCAATTTACATTTCTTGCACTTTAAGTTTCTGCCATTTAATTTCTTGTTCTTTAAGTTTCAGCAATTTAATTTCCTGCTCTCTTTAATTTCATGCAATTTACATTCTGCAAGTCACAAATCACCCAACCAACACTTGATTCGCTTGACTAAATCAACCACTAAACTAAAATTGCTCAATCCTTCAATCCCTGTGGGATCGACCTCACTCCCGTGAGTTTTTATTACTTGATACGACCCGGTACACTTGCCGGTTAGTTCTGTGATGTTTTGTGAGGGATTCGTTTCTCAACAAAATATCTCATCAGTCTCTAATCAACGATTCACATCGTCTCTCCTGACAACAGAGCATCTGAATCTGAGAATAGAACCTTCATGGTATAGGCCAGAACCATTGGCAGCATTCCTGATATCCGGAAAAGTCTAAACCTTGCCTGTGGTATTCCAAGTAGGATTTGGGAAGGGATGACTGTGACGAGCTTCAAACTTGCGAATGTTGGGCATAGTGACAGTGTTCAAAAGGACAATGGTCCTATTCTGACGCTAGTGGAAACTGACAGATGATTAGCCGTGCGGTGACAACGCATATGGATTTGTTTTCATCTGAGAGGATCATACAGCTTGCCATGGAAGGAGGTAACACATCTTTGGAAGAAGGCAATAGGAAAGCAGAGGTTCAGAAGCAACAAAGTATCTCCATATGCTTATCTGAAATTCCCACCAATGAATTACATAAGTATCTCTATCTTATTTTATGTTTTATTTATATTTTAATTATCAAAATCTCATAACCAATTTAATCCGCCTGACTGAGATTTACAAGATGACCATAGCTCGCTTCAAGCCGACAATCTCCGTGGGATCGACCCTTACTCACGTAAGGTTTATTACTTGGACGACCCAGGGCACTTGCTGGTTAGTTGTGCGAAGTTGTGAAGAAGTGTTGTAATAACGATTTCATGCACCAAGTTTTTGGCGCCGTTGCCGGGGATTGTTCGAGTTTGGACAACTGACGGTTCATCTTGTTGCTCAGATTAGGTAATTTTATTTTATTTTTAAGCTTTTTATTTTTGAAAATTCCAAAAAAAAAAGTTCTTCAGAATTTTTGAGAACGAATTCTAGAGTTTCATAAGATATATTGAAGCCTGGCTGGCTGTTTAGTCATGTCTAATTTTTTGGACTGAGGCTTCCACTTCTCATTAACATGCTTGTATGTTTTATGCTAAAGCTTGGCTGGCTATTTGGCCATGTCTAATTCTTTTGGACTGAAGCTTTCACTTAAAGCTTGGCTGGCCATTAGCCATGTCTAATTCTTTTGGATCGAAGCTTTAGACTAACATTGCATGATTCCTGGAATTCTTATTAAAAATTTTGTATCTCTTTATTTTCTTTTCCTAATTAATTTTCAAAAAATACCAAAAAAATTAATAAAATCATAAAAACAAAAAATATTTTGTGTTTCTTGTTTGAGTCTAGTGTCAAATTTTAAGTTCGGTGTCAATTGCATCTTTTTAATTTTTTCTCAAAATTTTCGAAAACTCATGCATGGTGTTCTTCATGATCTTCAAGTTGTTCTTGATGATTGTCTTTGTTTAATCTTGTGATTTTCTTTTTTTGTGTTTGTTGTTGTTTTTCATACGCATTTTCAATTTGTTAGTATCTCAACATTAAAAATCTCTAAGTTTGGTGTCTTGCATGTCTTTCTTTTCTACAAAAATGTTCAAAAATAAGTTCTTGGTGTTCATCTTGACATTCAAAGTGTTCTTGCATATTTTTCTTATTTTGATTCATAATTTTTATGTCTTGTGTCATTTTTGTGTTTTTTTCTCTCTTCATAAAAATTCAAAAAGCAAAAAATATCTTTCCCTAATTTCACTCATAAATTTCGAAATTTTGGATTGACTTAGTCAAAAATTTTTAAAATTTAGTTGTTTCTTATGAGTCAAGTCAAATTTTCAATTTAAAAATCCTATCTTTTCAAAACTTTCTCAAAAATCAAATCTTTTTCATTTTTCCTATCAACATTTTTGAAAATTTTAAATTGATTTTCAAAATCTTTTTCTTATTTTTAATTCACAATTTTCGAAAACTTTACTAACAATTAATGTGATTGATTCAAAAATTTTAAAGTTTATCACTTGCCTATTAAGAAAGGTTCAATCTTTAAATTCTAGAATCATATCTTTTTGTTTCTTGTTAGTCAAGTCATCAACTTTAATTTCAAAAATAAAATCTTTTTAAATTTCTTTTTCAAATCTTTTTTTTTTAAAAATAAATTTCAATCATATCTTTTTCAAAATTCAATTTCAAAATCTTTTCTAACTTCTTATCTTTTCAAAATTGATTTTCAAATCTTTTTCAATTAACCACTTAACTTTTTGTTTGATTCTTAAAATTCTTATCTTTTTCAAAACCATCTAACTACTTTTCTCTCTCTAATTTTCGAAAATCATTAACTTCTTTTTCAAATTTTTTTTAATTAACTAATTGTTTTAAATTTTAATTTTATTCTATTCCTTTTAATAATTTCGAATTCTAATAATTAAAATAAAAACAAAAATATTTTTCCTTTAGTTTTAATTATTTTCGAAAACTCTCTCTCTCTCTCATCTCTTTCTATTTATTCTATTTATTTACTAACGCTTCTCTTCTTATAATTCGAACCCTCTCTCCCTTTCTGTGTTCGAATTCTTCATCTCTTCTCTCTACATCATTCTTCTATTCTTCTCTTCTTCTACTCACATAAAGGAATCTCTATACTGTGACATAGAGGATTCCTCTTCTTTCTCTGTTCTCTTCTTTTTCATATGAGCAGGAACAAGGATAAGAACATCCTTGTTGAAGCTGATCCTGAACCTGAAAGGACTCTAAAGAGGAACCTAAGAGAAGCTAAAGCACAACTCTCTGGAGAGGACCTGACAGAAAGTTTTGAAAAAGAAGAAGTGATGGTAGTCGAAAATAACAACAATGGTGGAGATGCAAGGAAGATGCTTGGTGACTTTATTGCACCCTCTTCTGACTTCTGTGGAAGGAGCATCTCAATTCCTGCAATTGGAGCAAACAACTTTGAGTTTAAGCCTCAATTAGTTTCTCTAATGCAGCAGAATTGCAAGTTTTATGGACTTTCATTGGAAGATCCTCATCATTTTTTAGCTGAATTCTTACAAATCTGTGACACTGTTAAGACCAATGGGGTTAATCCTGAGGTCTACAGACTTATGCTTTTCCCTTTTTCTGTAAGAGATAGAGTGGTGCACGAAATTGTGTTCTCCAGGCTCGAACAAATCCTGGTAATGGCTCCAAAGCTTGGTGCTCTGATCTTAATTCATAGTTGTCACAACTTCGATACAACTAACCAGCAAGTGCACTGGGTCGTCCAAGTAATACCTTACGTGAGTAAGGGTCGAATCCCACGGAGATTGTTGGTATGAAGCAAGCTATGGTCACCTTGTAAATCTCAGTCAGGCAGATATAAATTGATAATGGTGTTTTCGAATATTATATAATAAAATAGGGATAGAGATACTTATGTAATTCATTGGTAGGAATTTCAGATAAGCGAATGGAGATGCTTTTCGTTCTTCTGAACCTCTGCTTTCCTGCTATCTTCATCCAATCAGTCTCATTCCTTTCCATGGCTGGCTTTATGTGATACATCACCACTGTCAATGGCTACTTTCGGTCATCTCACGGGAAAATGATCCAATGCCCTGTCACGGCACGGCTAATCGTCTGGAGGCATCACCCTTGTCAATGGCTTCATCTTATCCTCTCAGTGAATAATATGCTCACGCACCCTGTCACGGCACGGCTATTCATCTGTCGGTTCTCGATCATGCTGGAATAGGATTTACTATCCTTTTGCGTCTGTCACTAACGCCCTGCAATCGCGAGTTAGGAGCTCGTCACAGTCATCCAATCATTGAATCCTACTCGGAATACCACAGACAAGGTTTAGACCTTCCGGATTCTCTTGAATGCCGCCATCATTCTAGCTTACGCCACGAAGATTCTGGTTAGGAGATCTAAGAGATATTCATTCTAGCTTATTTCATGTAGAACGGAAGTGTTTGTCAGGCACATGTTCATAAGGGAGAAGGATGATGAGCGTCACACATAATCATCACCTTCATCATGTTCTTGGGTGCGAATGGATATCTTAGAAGAGAAATAAGAAGAATTGAATAGAAAACAGTAGTACTTTGCATTACTCTTTGAGGAACAGCAGAGCTCCACACCTTAATCTATGGAGTGTAGAAACTCTACCGTTAAAAATACATAAGTGAAGGTCTAGGCATGGCCGAGATGGCTAGCCCCCTAAAACGTGATCAAAAGATCATAAGGTAATCCAAAGATGCCTAATACAATAGTAAGAGGTCCTATTTATAATAAACTAGCTACTAGGGTTTACATGAGTAAGTATTTGATGTATAAATCCACTTCCGGGGCCCACTTAGTGTGTGTTTGGGCTGAGCTTAAGTGTTGCACGTGCAGAGGCCATTTGTGGAGTTGAACACCAGTTTTTGTGCCAGTTTGGGCGTTCAACTCTGGTTTTGGATCCTTTTCTGGCGCTGGACGCCAGATTTGGGTAGAAAGCTGGCGTTGAACGCCAGTTTACGTCATCAATTCTTGGCCAAAGTATGGACTATTATATATTGCTGGAAAGCCCTGGATGTCTACTTTCCAACGCAATTGGAAGCGCGCTATTTCGAGTTCTGTAGCTCCATAAAATCCACTTTGAGTGCAGGGAGGTCAGAATCCAACAGCATCAGCAGTCCTTTTTCAACCTCTGAATCTGATTTCTGCTCAAGTCCCTCAATTTCAGCCAGAAAATACCTGAAATCACAGAAAAACACACAAACTCATAGTAAAGTCCAGAAATGTGAATTTAACACAAAATCTATTAAAAACATCCCTAAAAGTAACTAGATCCTACTAAAAACATACTAAAAACAATGCCAAAAAGCGTATAAATTATCCGCTCATCACAACACCAAACTTAAATTGTTGCTTGTCCCCAAGCAACTGAAAATCAAATAGGATAAAAAGAAGAGAATATACTATAAATTCCAAACTATCAATGAAACATAGCTCCAATCATATGAGCGGGACTTATAGCTTTTTGCCTCTTGAATAGTTTTGGCATCTCACTTTATCCATTGAGGTTCAGAATGATTGGCTTCTATAGGAACTTCAGATTTCGAATAGTGTTATTGACTCTCCTAGTTCAGTATGATGATTCTTGAACACAGCTTCTTTATGAGTCTTGGCCGTGGCCCTAAGCACTTTGTTTTCCAGTATTACCACCGGATACATAAATGCCACAGACACATAATTGGGTGAACCTTTTCAGATTGTGACTCAGCTTTGCTAAAGTCCCCAATTAGAGGTGTCCAGGGTTCTTAACCACACTCTTTGTTTTTGCTTTGGACCTTGACTTTAACCGCTCAGTCTCAAGTTTTCACTTGACACCTACACGCCACAAGCACATGGTTAGGGACAGCTTGGTTTAGCCGCTTAGACCAGGATTTTATTCCTTTAGGCCCTCCTATCCACTGATGCTCAAAGCCTTGGGATCCTTTTTATTTCCCTTGCCTTTTGGTTTTAAGGGTTATTGGCTTTTTGCTCTTGCCTCTTGGTTTTAAGAGCTTTGGCTTTTTTCTGCTTGCTTTTTCTTTTTCTTTCTATATATTTTTTTTTTCGCCTTTTTTTTTTCTGCAAGTTTTGTTCTTTGCTGCTTTTTCTTGCTTCAAGAATCATTTTTATGATTTTTCAGATTATCAAATAACATGTCTCCTAGTCATCATTCTTTCAAGAGCCAACATATTTAACATTCTTAAACAACAACTTCAAAAGACATATGCACTGTTCAAGCATACATTCAGAAAACAAGAAGCATTGTCACCACATCAATATAATTAAACTAAGTTCAAGGATAAATTCGAAACTCATGTACTTCTTTTTCTTTTGAATTAAAACATTTTTCATTTAAGAGAGGTGATGGATTCATAGGACATTTATAACTTTAGGACATAGTTACTAACTACTAATGATCATGTAATGAAGACACAAACATAGATAAGCACATAACATAGAAAATGAAAAACAGAGAAAGTAAGAACAAGGAATGAGTCCACCTTAGTGATGTCCTTGAGCTCTTCTATGTCTCTTCCTTGTCTTTGCTGCTCCTCCTTCATTGCTTTTAGATCTTCTCTGATTTCATGAAGGATGATGGAGTGCTCTTGATGTTCCACCCTTAGTTGCTTCCAATAATTGTGTGGAAGAAAATGTATCCCCTGAGGTATCTCAGGGATCTCTTGATTTGCAGTCAAATGTTCTACCACTGAGCTATAGACCCTTGATGGAAGCTTTTGTCTTCCCTTTCCTCTTTCTAGAGGTTTCTCTGGCCTTAGGTGCCATCAATGGTTATGGAAAAAACAAAAAAGCTATGCTTTTACCACACCAAACTTAGAATGTTGCTCGCCCTCGAGCAAAAGAAGAAAGAATAGAAGAATAAGAAGAAGATATGGAGGAGATGGAGGGAGATGTGTATTCGGCCATATGGGTGGGATTGGGTGGGAAAGAGATGTTGGATTTTGAAGGAAAGTGGGTGTTTGGATGTGAGTGGTAAAGGGTTAATTAGGGAAGAGTGTTTATTGGGAATAGAGGATGATTGAGAAGAGAGAAGAGAGTGAGTGGAGGTGGGTGGGGATCCTGTGGGGTCCACAGATCCTGAGGTGATCCTGTGAGGTCCACAGATCTTGAGGTGTCAAGGCATTTACATCCCTGCACCAATTTAGGCATGTAAAATGCCCTTGCACACAACTCTGGGCGTTCAGCGCCAGGTTGGTGCCCATTTTGGGCGTTCAACGCCCATTTGCTGCCATTTCTGGCGTTGAACGCCAGAACCATGCTTGTTCTGGGCGTTCAGCGCCAGGATGCTCCCATTCTGGGCATTCAGCGCCAGAATTATGCTCTGTTCTGGCGTTTGAACGCCAGACAGATGCTCCTCCAGGGTGTGATTTTTCTTCTGCTGTTTTTGATTCCGTTTTTGATTTTTTTGTTTATTTTGTGACTCCACATGATCATGAACCTAAGAAAACATGAAAAATAATAATAATAAGAATTAGATAAACATTGGGTTGCCTCCCAACAAGCGCTTCTTTAATGTCAATAGCTTGACAGTGGGCTCTCATGGAGCCTCACAGATGTGCAGAGCCTTGTTGAGACTCTCCAACACCAAACTTAGAGTTTGGATATGAGAGTTCAACACCAAACTTAGAGTTTGGTTGTGGCCTCCCAACACCAAACTTAGAGTTTGACTGTGGGGACTCTGGTTGACTCTGCTTGGAGAGAAGCTTTTTCTGCTTCCTCTCTATGGTTGCAGAGGGAGATCCTTGAGTTTTAAACACAAGGGAGTTCTCATTCCATTGGAGGAATATTTCACCTCTGTCAACATCAATCACAGCTCTTGCTGTGGCCAGGAAAGGTCTTCCTAGGATGATGGATTCATCCTCTTCCTTTCCAGTATCCAGAACTATGAAATCAACAGGGATGTAAAGGCCTTCAACCTTTACTAACACGTCCTCTACTTGTCCATAAGCCTGTTTTCTAGAGCTGTCTGCCATCTCTAATGAGATTTTAGCAGCTTGCACTCCATAGATTCCCAGTTTCTCTATTACAGAGAGGGGCATGAGGTTTATTCCTGAACCAAGGTCACACAGAGCCTTAAAGATCATGGTGCCTATGGTACAGGGTATTATGAACTTTCCAGGATCCTGTCTCTTCTGAGGCAATGTCAGTTGATCCAGATCACTTAGTTCATTGATGAACAAGGGAGGTTCAACTTCCCAAGTATCAATGCCAAATAATTTGGCATTCAGCTTCATGATTGCACCAAGAAACTTGGCAGTTTGCTCTTCAGTAACATTCTCATTCTCTTCAGAAGAGGAATATTCATCAGAGCTCATGAAGGGCATAAGGAGGTTCAATGGGATCTCTATGGTCTCTAGATGGGCCTCAGAGTCCTTTGGTTCCTCAGAGGGAAGCTCCTTATTGATCACTGGACGTCCCAGGAGGTCTTCCTCCTTGGGATTCGCGTCCTCTCCTCTCCTCACAGGTTCGGCCATGGCGCTTATGTCAATGGCCTTGCATTCTCCTTTTGGGTTCTCTTCTGTATTGCTTGGGAGAATACTAGGAGGGATTTCAGTGATCCTTTTACTCAGCTGGCCCACTTGTGCTTCCAGATTTCTAATGGAAGACCTTGTTTCATTCATGAAACTTACAGTGGCCTTAGATAGATCAGAGACTAGATTTGCTAAATTAGAAGCATTTTGTTCAGAGTTCTCTGTCTGTTGCTGAGTTGATGATGGAAAAGGCTTGCTATTGCTAAACCTGTTTCTTCCACCATTATTAAAGCCTTGTTGGGGCTTTTGATCCTTCCATGAGAAATTTGGATGATTTCTCCATGTTGAGTTATAGGTGTTTCCATAAGGTTCACCTAAGTAATTTACCTCTGCTATTGCAGGGTTCTCAGGATCATAGGCTTCTTCTTCAGAAGATGCCTCTTGAGTACTGTTGGATGCAGCTTGCATTCCATGCAGACTCTGAGAAATCATATTGACTTGCCGAGTCAATATTTTATTCTGAGCCAATATGGCATTCAGAGTATCAACTTCAAGAACTCCCTTCTTCATAGGTGTCCCATTGCTCACAGCCAGCCAGCCAGCCAGGCTTCACATGCTTCATGAAACACTAGAATTCATTCTTAAAAATTCTGAAGAAAAATATTTTTTTTTTTCGAAAACAAAGGAGAAAATTTTGAAATATTTTTGAAAAATTTTTTTGAAAAGAAAACGAAAAGAAAATTACCTAATCTGAGCAACAAGATGAACCGTCAGTTGTCCAAACTCAAACAATCCCCAGCAACGGCGCCAAAAACTTGGTGCACGAAATTGTGTTCTCCAGGCTCGAACAAATCCTGGTAATGGCTCCAAAGCTTGGTGCTCTGATCTTAATTCATAGTTGTCACAACTTCGATACAACTAACCAGCAAGTGCACTGGGTCGTCCAAGTAATACCTTACGTGAGTAAGGGTCGAATCCCACGGAGATTGTTGGTATGAAGCAAGCTATGGTCACCTTGTAAATCTCAGTCAGGCAGATATAAATTGATAATGGTGTTTTCGAATATTATATAATAAAATAGGGATAGAGATACTTATGTAATTCATTGGTAGGAATTTCAGATAAGCGAATGGAGATGCTTTTCGTTCTTCTGAACCTCTGCTTTCCTGCTATCTTCATCCAATCAGTCTCATTCCTTTCCATGGCTGGCTTTATGTGATACATCACCACTGTCAATGGCTACTTTCGGTCATCTCACGGGAAAATGATCCAATGCCCTGTCACGGCACGGCTAATCGTCTGGAGGCATCACCCTTGTCAATGGCTTCATCTTATCCTCTCAGTGAATAATATGCTCACGCACCCTGTCACGGCACGGCTATTCATCTGTCGGTTCTCGATCATGCTGGAATAGGATTTACTATCATTTTGCGTCTGTCACTAACGCCCTGCAATCGCGAGTTAGGAGCTCGTCACAGTCATCCAATCATTGAATCCTACTCGGAATACCACAGACAAGGTTTAGACCTTCCGGATTCTCTTGAATGCCGCCATCATTCTAGCTTACGCCACGAAGATTCTGGTTAGGAGATCTAAGAGATATTCATTCTAGCTTATTTCATGTAGAACGGAAGTGTTTGTCAGGCACGCGTTCATAAGGGAGAAGGATGATGAGCGTCACACATAATCATCACCTTCATCATGTTCTTGGGTGCGAATGGATATCTTAGAAGAGAAATAAGAAGAATTGAATAGAAAACAGTAGTACTTTGCATTACTCTTTGAGGAACAGTAGAGCTTCACACCTTAATCTATGGAGTGTAGAAACTCTACCGTTAAAAATACATAAGTGAAGGTCCAGGCATTGCCGAGATGGCCAGCCCCCTAAAACGTGATCAAAAGATCATAAGGTAATCCAAAGATGCCTAATACAATAGTAAGAGGTCCTATTTATAATAAACTAGCTACTAGGGTTTACATGAGTAAGTATTTGATGTATAAATCCACTTTCGGGGCCCACTTAGTGTGTGTTTGGGCTGAGCTTAAGTGTTGCACGTGCAGAGGCCATTTGTGGAGTTGAACGCCAGTTTTTGTGCCAGTTTGGGCGTTCAACTCTGGTTTTGGATCCTTTTCTGGCGCTGGACGCCAGATTTGGGTAGAAAGCTGGCGTTGAACGCCAGTTTACGTCGTCAATTCTTGGCCAAAGTATGGACTATTATATATTTCTGGAAAGCCCTGGATGTCTACTTTCTAACGCAATTGGAAGCGCGCCATTTCGAGCTCTGTAGCTCCAGAAAATCCACTTTGAGTGCAGGAAGGTCAGAATCCAACAGCATCAGCAGTCCTTTTTCAACCTCTGAATCTGATTTCTGCTCAAGTCCCTCAATTTCAGCCAGAAAATACCTGAAATCACAGAAAAACACACAAACTCATAGTAAAGTCCAGAAATGTGAATTTAACACAAAATCTATTAAAAACATCCCTAAAAGTAACTAGATCCTACTAAAAACATACTAAAAACAATGCCAAAAAGCGTATAAATTATCCGCTCATCATAGAGCTAGGACATGGTTTGACTCACAACCTAAAGAAAGCCCGAACTCTTGGGAAAAGTTAGTCAATGATTTCTTAGCCAAATTCTTTCCACCTCAAAAGTTGAGTAAGCTTAGAGTGGAAGTCAAAACCTTCAGATAGAAGGAAAGTGAATCCTTCTATGAAGCTTGGAAAAGATACAAGCGATTGATCAGAAGGTGTCCTTCTGGCATGCTTTCAGAATGGAGCATCTTATGTATATTCTATGATGGTCTGTCTGAATTGTCTAAGATGTCATTGGACAACTCTGCTGGTGGATCTCTTCATCTGAAGAAGACGCCTGAAGAAACCCAGAAACTCATTAAAATGGTTGTAAATAACCAGTTCATGTACAGCTCTGAAAGGAATCCTGTGAATAATGGGACAACTCAGAAGAAAGGAGTTCTTGAGATTGATACTCTAAATGCCATATTGGCTCAGAATAAAATCTTGACTCAGCAAGTCAACATGATCTCTCAGAGTCTGACTGGAATGCAAGCTGCATTCGGCAGTACTAAGGAAGCCTCCTCTGAAGGAGAAGCTTATGACCCTGAGAATCTTGGAATGGAAGAAGTGAATTACATGGGAGAATCCTACAGAAACACTTACAATCCTTCATGGAGAAATCATCCTAATCTCTCATGAAAGGATCAACAGAAGCCTCAACAAGGCTTCAATAATAATAATGGTGGGAGACCACGGTTTGGCAATAGCAAACCTTTTCCATCATCTTCTCAGCAACAGACAGAGAATTCTAAGCAGAGCCTCTTTGACTTAGCAACCATAATCTCTGATCTAAGTAAGACCACTCATAGTTTCATGACTAAAACAAGGTCCTCCATTAGAAATTTGGAGGCACAAGTGGGTCAGCTGAGTAAAAGAGTTACTGAACTCCCTCCAAGTACTCTCCGAAGCAATACAGAAGAGAATCCAAAAAGAGAGTGCAAAGCCATCAATATGTCCAACATGGCCAAACCTGCAGACTTCATAATCCTAGACACTGGGAAGGATGAAGATGAATCCATCATCCTTGGAAATTCCTTCCTAGCCATAGCAAAAGCTGTGATTGATGTGGACAGAGGAGAGTTAGTCCTTCAATTGAATGAGGACTACCTTGTGTTTAAGGCTCAAGGATCTCCATCTGTAACCATGGAGAGGAAGTGATAAACCACTATTTTATGGTTTATATTGTGCTAAATTGAGTGGTTTTTCATCCATTATTCTCACGCTTATTCATAGAAATCGCATGTTTTACGTTTTCCTTCCTGATTTTGTGCTATGATTGAAAACATGCTTCTTTGGCCTTAATTTCACTATGTTTAATCCTCTTTTATTACCATTCAATACCTTGATATGTGCGTTAAGTGATTTCAAGGATTATAGGACAGGAATGGCTCAAAGGATGGAAAGGAAGCATGCAAAAATGGAAGGAATACAAGAAGTTGAAGAAGTTGCTAAGCTGTCCAGCCTGATCCTCTCGCACTCAAACGGTCATAACTTAAGCTACAGAGGTCCAAATGACGCGGTTCTAGTTGCGTTGAAAAGCTAACATCCGGGGCTTCGGAACGATATATAATTTGCCATAGCTGCCTCGAAGCCAGATGACGCGAACGCGTGGATCACGCGGATGCGTGACCTGGCGAAAACCCAATCCGCGCGAACGCGTAGACGACGCTTCCGCGTCACTTTCCCGCGACCTGAACGTAACAGAAATTGCTAGGGGCAATTTCTGGGCTGTTTTTGACCCAGTTTTTGGCCCAGAAAACATAGATTAGAGGCTATAAAGTAGGGGAATGCATCCATTCATTAAGATGTCTTCCATTATTCACTTTTTATAATTTAGATGTAGTTTTTAGAGAGAGATGTTCTCTCCTCTCTCTTAGGATTTAGGATTAGGATTCCTCTTAAAGGATTTAGGATTTTTATTATTTCAACTTACAATTTCTTCTCAATTTCCAGGTTCAATGTTCCTTTTATTTATTTTTCCAATTTAATTTATGAACTTTTCCATGTTACATTTGATATCTTTATTAATGCAATTTGAGGTATTTTAGATCTATGATTTTTATTTAGCTTTCTACATTCTTGGCTTTGGTTGATTAATTGGTAACTCTTGAGTTGTCAAACTCATTGTGATTGATAATTGATATCTTTGCTGATTGATTTAGATTCCTATAACTCTAGTCTTTCCTTAGGAGTTGACTAGGACTTTAGGTGTTAATTTAATTTAACCACTTGACCTAGTGGGAGCAAAAATATAATTCTCATCACCATTGATAAGGATAACTAGGATAGGAATTCTAATTCTCATACCTTGTCAAGAGTTTTATTATTATTAATTTATTTTTCCTGTCATTTAAATTACCTGTTCCTTATTTTAAAAACCCCCTATTTACAAGACTCATAACCAATAATAAAAACACCTCCCTGCAATTCCTTGAGAAGACGACCCGAGGTTTAAATACTTCGGTTATCAATTTCAAAGGGGTTTGTTACTTGTGACAACCAAAACTTTTGTAAGAAAGGAATTCTTGTCGGTCTAGAAGCTATACTTACAACGGGAATTTATTCGTGAAAATTCTAGATCGCACGAGAGTTTTGTTCTTCAAAAATGGCTCCGTTGCCGGGGAATTGCAAACGTGTGCCTTATTATTGGTTATTGTAAATATTTTTCTTTTGCTTGTTTATTTGTTTCTTTTTATTTTCCTTTTTAATTTTTATTAGCTACTATGAGTTCTCACCCCTATCGCTTTGAGTTTGGTTCCAATGTTGTTGCAAGGAATGAAAATTATAATAGGAACGTGCATCAAGGTCAAAACAATCAGAGATGGAAGGAGCCACGAGGATCTGATCAACCCTTTCGGCAACAACACCTTCCACAGTACCACAGACAAAGACCGTCCCATAATGCATGCCAAGACAATAGTTATGGTGGACCTTTTCGTGACAACCAACCTCCACCAAATTACTATGGTCAAGAGCCATTCCAGGGAGCGTATCAAGATGATGGATATGGTGGATCCCCTTGTAGTTACCAACAAGGCCCACCACATGATTATGAACTGCCTCCTCAACAAACCTTTGGACCACCATACTCACAAGCCCCTTACTACCAAACACCATCACATGATTCTAACCCTTATCCACCATACCAACCACCCTATGAGCCATATGAGCCATACATAGATCCACCCCAATTCCAACCCAATTACTCCCCAGAACCACCACCTCAATATTCACCATCTCCATATCCTTATCAAGAAGAACCACCTCCATATTATGAGCCCTCTCTCCCAACCAATGAACCCTCATATCTACCCCAATCTCCAATGGACGACACCCTTCGCGTTCTTCTTTAAGGGCAAGCGAAGATGCAAAGGGGCGTACTGGAACTCGCTACTGCCTTAACCGAGGTAGTAAATAAATTAGCTTCCCAACATCTGAGCATTCAAAGTACTCCCATGGCTACATGTGGGGAATCAAAAGAAGAGCGAAGCATGAAGGAAACACTAGAAACTTCGGTGGACAATGAGGAGCATGACTTTGTATTGGAACAAGTGGAGGAAGCCATAATAGTTGCAGAGGAAGAAGTGGTTGAAGATTTAGAAGATGCTGAACCTCCATGGGAATCTAGGATTGTAGAGTACCCCTCCAATAAGATTGAAATTGATGTCAAGAAGGCTAGTGCACAACCTCCATGGCATATTCCCTATGAAGACTTGGATGTGATAGATCAAGAAGTAAGTTCCCTTGGTGATGAGAATCATGGATCAAGTCCTCCTAGTGATAAATCTACATCCGTAAATGAACTCCTTGAATATGAAGACTCTTCCCTGATTGAGTCTGAGAATAATGTGGAAGCGAAAATCCTTAGAAAAGGGCGGACGGGAGTTGAGTACGCTTTGTCAAGAACGTTGGAGACTTCTCCACCTAGGTTGTCGTCTACTCCTTCACTTGAGTGGGTAAAACTTATCTCTGCTCGTTTTCATATCCCACTTGAGTACGGTATTCTTGAAATGGACGGCCAACTCAGGAAGCTTTGTGGCATAAAGCGTAAGAGGAGACTGTTTAGTGATTGGAGTTACAAATCCAGGCTCATCAAGGTTAAAATTTCAAGAGTTAGATATAAGGACTCGACCGGTGATAATTTGGTTAGATCTAAAAGAAGAGTTTGGTACTCCATAGAGAATTCAGATTGCTTGCCACCCGGATGGAATCATGATGATCAACAAGAAGACGGGTGCAAAAGCAAGGTTTGGGACCCCAGAATTCAGTCTAGAAATCAACACTCTTGGGGCCTTGTCACTTGCTTTAACCTGCTTGAAGGCTTTCTGCGCCTAGTTTAGGATCCCAGAGGCCATTGGAATTACAAACATTGGTGGAAATTTCTGGATGAGTTCAAGCACAAGCCACCATAATAGGGAGCTCACCAAATGTCCAACTTAAGGACTTTAACTAAAAGTGCTAGGTGGGAGACAACCCAACCATGGTATGATCGTTCCTTTCTCAATTTTAATTTTATTTCGTTTTGTTTGTTTTTAGTTTTATTCTATTAAACCTGGAATCATGCATAACGCTCATATTAGCATTGCATTCTGCATACTGCATTATTATTAAAAAAAATATTTCGCACGTGACGCAACAGCGTCGACGACGCGTCCGCGTCATATATGCCTCAAGGAAGAAAAGAGATTTTACAGAGAGTCACGCGACAGCGTGGCTGGAGGCGCGCCTTTAGCACAATTTGACCCCACGCGACTGCGTTGCTGACGCATCCGCGTCATGTGGAAAAAATGCCTCCCACGCGTCCGTGTCACCCACGCGAATGCGTGCCCTAAAAATTGACGTAAAAAGGGGTGTATGGCATCAAGTTGTGATGGAGTGGCGCTGGAACCGTGCTAGAAGCACAGCCCTACCACACGAACGCGTGCCCCACGCGTCCGCGTGCCCCACGCATCCGCGCCGTTTTTCAAAAAAAGGCCAACCACGCGATCGCGACCCCACGCGACTGTGTCACCCTAAAATTTGACAATATGAGTTTCAAACAGAGAGTTGCGCGACCGCGAGGCTGCCCTCGCGCTAATGGCACAAATCGATCCACGCGACCGCGTGGATGACGCATCCGCGTCATTTCGTAGAAGCGCTATCCGCGCGAACGCATCACTCACGCGTCCACGTCGCCTGCGCCGTACAGCTTATCCAGATCAGCCAAATATCTTACCTTTTCTTCCCCAAATCTAATCTTTTCTTTCCCTTCTTATTTCTTTCTTCCCCCTTTCTTACTTTCTTTTTTCTTTTCCATTGGTGTTAAAATTCTCTTCTTCAACTATTGCATTTTTTTTGCATTATTATGGTGCTTCTTGACTTGTTTTATTGTGATTGGGTATATTATTCATAAGTCAATGCTAATTTTTATAATACTGATATTCCTTTTGCATTGATATGCACTTAAACTATCTTGCATTACCCACACTCTCTTCCCCATTGTTGCAACTTTTGCACTATTGATATGCCATTTGCTTCCACTATTTTCTCACTTGCATGTTGTAGCTACCATGTAATTGAGACCTTTATTATTTGACATTAACACCCATATTTTATTTATGTCTTATCTTTATTTCTGGGTTACTTTCCTTCTTTTTCTCTTCTTTCAGGATGGCCATCGAGGAAGGGAAAGGGAAAGCTTCTAACTGGGGAGATAGGCAAGTCAATCTGCACAATCTATAGAGAAAGGCATCAGTTGGAGCAGCCCATCCACTTGTACATCTTAGCATGCACCGAGGACGGTGCAATCTTTAAGTGTGGGGAGGTCGATACCGATCTCCATGGGTTAGTTAGTTCTTTTTTCAACACCAATGTTAATTTGTTAATTGCTGCATTTGCATGTTTGTTTGATTTTATGCATTTAGTTACTACTTGGTTGAAGTAATATTTTCTTTTTCAATAAATTTTTATAGTATTTCACTAATTTAAATTGAAAAAATTGTGTTAAACTTGTTTGGAAGTTGTATTTGGAACATGGTTTTTGAGCCAAAGAATACACAACCTGTGAGATTTTGAGCTTATTTATATGGTTACATTATTTAACCATAAATTTTTATTCTTGTGTGTTTTCTTCTCTAGAATTGCAATCTTTGCTTTGTTCCATTCTATATGTCCATTATTTAGTGTATTTACATGCTTGCATATGATTGAGGCCATTACTTGTTTTAAGCTCACTAATCCCAAATAAGCCTACCTTTTACATCACCCTTGTTAGTCCCCTTGAGCCTTTTAATCCCATTCTGTTCTATAACCACATTACTATAAGCAGAAAAACACTTAAATATCCCAAATTGAATCTTTGGATAGCTTAAGATAGAAAATGTGTATCAATTAAGTATGGGAAATGGTGGAAACTTGGGTTGATGAAAGTGTATAGTGTTTCATTGACAAAATATTAGGAATTTGGGTGCCTACTCATGTAAAACAGAAAAATCAAAAATCCATGTGCGTTGATGTTATTTTTGCTTTATTTTAAATAAAAAAATAAAAAAAATAAAAAAATAAAAATATTCAATAAATAAGGGGACAAAATTACCCCAATGTTAAGTTAATGAAAAATCAATGCATATGTGATAAAATTAAAGAAAAGTTGATACATGAATATGTATTGTAAAAGTGGGAATTATGGGTAGCTAGGCATGAATTTAAAATATATAGAGTGTGTGTATAGGTGAAGAGCTTAGGTTAATTAAAGATTCATATTATAGCTCACTTGGCCATATATATACCCTCACCCTTACCTTGGCCCCATTACAACCCTGAAAAGACCTCATGATGTTTGCATTGGTATACTAAATATTTGTTGATTGGTTAGATGAAGAACAAAGTTTAGAAAGCATGATTAGAGAAGAGTAGAGTGAATTACCCTATACACTTGAGAGACTAGAGTGATATACACTACTAGTGAGGGTTCAATGCTTGATTCTATGTTCCCTGCTTTCATGAGCTGTCTTCTTACAAGTTACTTGTTTTTACTGTATAATTTGAATTAGTGGAATTTGATTTATGTTTATCCTAAAGAACTTATTTACTTTTGACCAAGTAGGTAGAATCATTTCTGTATGTAGTTGCATTCATATAGATAGGTTGCATTTCATACATCTTACCATTCCCTTTCACTCTTCTAGTTCTCTTAAGCTTAGCATGAGGACATGCTAATGTTTAAGTGTGAGGAGGTTGATAAATCACTATTTTATGGTTTATATTGTGCTAAATTGAGTGGTTTTTCATCCATTATTCTCACGCTTATTGATAAAAATCGCATGTTTTACGTTTTTCTTCCTAATTTTGTGCTATGATTGAAAACATGCTTCTTTGGCCTTAATTTCACTATGTTTAATCCTCTTTTATTACCATTCGATACTTTGATATGTGCGTTAAGTGATTTCAGGTATTATAGGACAGGAATGGCTTAGAGGATGGAAAGGAAGCATGCAAAAATGGAAGGAAACAAGAAGTTGAAGAAGTTGCTAAGCTGTCCAGCCTGACCCTCTCGCACTCAAACGGTCATAACTTGAGCTACAGAGGTCCAAATGACGCGGTTCCAGTTGCGTTGGAAAGCTAACGCGTGGATCACGCGGATGCGTGACCTGGCGAAAACCCAATCCACGCAAACGCGTAGACGACGCTTCCGCGTCACTTTTCCGCGACCTGAATGTAACAGAAATCGCTGGGGGCAATTTCTGGGCTGTTTTTGACCCAGTTTTTGGCCCAAAAAACACAGATTAGAGGCTATAAAGTGGGAGAATACATCCATTCATTAAGTTGTCTTCCATTATTCACTTTTCATAATTTAGATGTAGTTTTTAGAGAGAGAGGTTCTCTCCTCTCTCTTAGGATTTTAGATTAGGATTCCTCCTAAAGGATTTAGGATTTTTATTATTTCAACTTACAATTTCTTCTCAATTTCCAGGATCAATGTTCCTTTTATTTATTTTTCTAATTTAATTTATGAACTTTTCCATGTTACATTTGATATCTTTATTAATGCAATTTGAGGTATTTTATATCTATGATTTTTATTTAGCTTTCTAAATTCTTGGCTTTGGTTGATTAATTGGTAACTCTTGAGTTGTCAAACTCATTGTGATTGATAATTGATATCTTTGCTGATTGATTTAGATTCCTATAACTCTAGTCTTTCCTTAGGAGTTGACTAGGACTTTAGGTGTTAATTTAATTTAACCACTTGACTTAGTGGGAGTAAAAATATAATTCTCATCACCATTGATAAGGATAACTATGATAGGAATTCTAATTCTCATACCTTGCCAAGAGTTTTATTATTATTAATTTATTTTTCTGTCATTTAAATTACTTGTTCCTTATTTTAAAAACCCCCAATTTACAAGACTCATAACCAATAATAAGAACACCTCGCTGCAATTCCTTGAGAAGACGACCCGAGGTTTAAATACTTCAGTTATCAATTTCAAAGGGGTTTGTTACTTGTGACAACCAAAACTTTTGTAAGAAAGGAATTCTTGTCGGTCTAGAAGCTATACTTACAACGGGAATTTATTCGTGAAAATTCTAGATTGCGCGAGAATTTTGTTCTTCAGGAAGCATGAAAAGCTTCTCTCAATACAGAGTCAAACAGAGCCCCCACACTCAACTTCTAAGTTTGGTGTTGGGAGGCCAACATTAAGCTCTGAATCTCTGTGAGGCTCTCTAAGAGCTCACTGTCAAGCTATTGACATTAAAGAGGCGCTTATTGGGAGGCAACCCAATTTTATTTAATTATATTTATATATTTATTTTCCATTATTATTTTATGTTTTCTTTAGGTTGATGATCACGTGAAGTCACAAAAACAACTGCAGAATTAAAGCAAAATAAAAAACATCATAAAAAAACAGCACACCCTGGAGGACAGACTTACTGGCATTTAAACGTCAGTAAGGATAGCAGAATGGGCGTTTAACGCCCAGCCTGGCTGCATTCTGGGCGTTTAACGCCAGAAAAGGGTGTCTGGCCAGCGTTAAACACCAGAATGGGACAGCAGACTGGCGTTTAATGCCAGGAAAGGTAGCAGAGCTGGCGTTAAACGCCAGATTTGGCACACTGAGGGCGTTTAAATGCCAAAATGGTGCAGGGACTCGAATTCCTTGACACCTCAGGATCTGTGGATCCCACAGAATCCCCACCTACCCCACCTCTTCTTTTCTCCTCTTCACACCTTTCCATAACACTCTTCCCCATACACCCTTGACCAATCACCTCAATACCTCTCCCCCAAACACCCTTCACCTATCAAATCCTACCCTCTTCTCCATACTCTCTTCACCACTCACATCCATCCATCATTAAACCCCACCTACCTCACCATTCAAATTCAAACAATTTTCCTCCCAAACCCACCCCTAAATGACCGAAATCTCTTTCTCCCCTACCCTATAAATACCCCTCCTCACTACCTTCATTTTCACACAATATACACATTATTACCCACCTTGGCCGAACCCACCACACATCTCCATCTCCTCAATTTCTTCTTCTTCTTCTCCTCCTTTCTTTCTTCTTTTGCTCGAAGACGAGCAAATATTTTAAGTTTGGTGTGGAAAAAGCCCCACTTTTTGTTTTTCCATAACCACTAATGGCACCTAAGGCCGGAGAAACCTCTAGAAACAGGAAAGGGAAGGCAATTGCTTCCACCTCCAAGTCATGGGAGATGGAGAGATTCATCTCAAAGGTCTATCAAGACCACTTCTATAAAGTTGTGGCCAAGAAAAAAGTGATTCCCGAGGTCCCCTTTATGCTCAAAAAGAGTGAATATCCGGAGATCCGACTTGAAATTCGAAGAAGAGGTTGGGAAACTCTCACCAACCCAATCCAACAAGTCGGGATCTTAATGGTTCAAGAGTTCTATGCCAATGCATGGATCACTAAGAACCATGATCAAAGTGTGAACCCGAACCCAAAGAATTGGCTCACAATGGTTCGGGGGAATTGCTTAGATTTCAGTCCGGAAAATGTAAGGTTGGCGTTCAACTTGCCACCAATGAGAGGAGATCATCATCCTTTTACTAGAAGAGTCAACTTTGATCAAAGGTTGGACTAAGTCCTCATGAACATCTGTGTGGAAGGAGCTCAATGGAAGAGAGACTCAAGAGGCAAGCCGGTTTAATTGAGAAGGCCTGACCTCAAACTCGTGGCTAGGGGATGGCTAGAGTTTATCCAACGCTCTATCATTCGCACTAGCAACTGGTCTGAAGTTACTATAGATCGGACCATCATGATCCATAGTATCATGAATAGAGAGGAAGTAGAAGTTCATGAAATCATACCTCTAGAACTCTACAAGGTGGCGGACAAGCCCTCCACTTTGGCAAGGTTAGCCTTCCCTCACCTCATCTGTCACCTATGCAATTCAGCTGGAGTTGTCATAGAGGAAGACACCCTCATTGAAGAGGACAAGCCCATCACTAAGAAAAGGATGGAGCAAATAAGAGAGCCCACTCATGGACCTCAATAAGAGCATGAGGAAATTTCTCATTAAGAAATCCCTGAGATGCCTCAAGGGATGCACTTTCCTCCACATAACTATTGGGAGCAAATCAACACTTCTTTAGAAGATTTAAGTTCCAACATGGAGCAACTAAGAGTGGAGCACTAAGAGCACTCCATCATCCTCCATGAAATTAGAGAGGACCAAAAGGCCATGAGAGAGGAGCAACAAAGGCAAGGAAGAGATATTGAGGAGCTCAAGCACTCCATAAGATCTTCAAGAGGAAGAAAAAGCCGCCATCACTAAGGTGGATCCGTTCTTTAATTTCCTTGTTCTTATTTTTCCATTTTTCGATTTCTATGCTTTATGTTTTATCTATGTTTGTGCCTTTATTACATGATCATTAGTGTTTAGTGTTTATGCCTTAAAGCTATGAATGTCCTATGAATCCTTCACCTTTCTTTAAAAAAAAAGTTTTTAACTGAAAAAGAACAAGAAGTACATGACTTTCAAATTTTAAAATAGTTTAATTATTTTGATGTGGTGGCAATACTTTTTGTTTTCTGAATGAATGCTTGAACAGTGCATATTTTTTATATTGTTGTTTATGAATGTTAAAATTGTTGGCTCTTGAGAGAATAATAAAAAAGGATAAATGTTATTGATGATCTGAAAAATCATAAAATTGATTGTTGAACCAAGAAAAAGCAGTGAAAAGAAGAAGCTTGCGGAAAAAAATGGCGAAAAAAATAATAAAGAAAAAGAAAAAGCAAGCAGAAAAAGCCAATAGCTCTTTAAACCAAAAGGCAAGAGCAAAAAGCCAATAACCCTTTAAAGCAAAAGTCAAGGGTAAAAAGGATCCAAAGCTTTGAGCATTAATGGATAGGAGGGCCCAAAGGAATAAAATCCTGGCCTAAGCGGCAAAATCAAGCTGTCCCTAACCATGTGCTTGTGGCATGAAGGTGTCAAGTGAAAAGCTTGAGACTGAGCGGTTAAATTCATGGTCCAAAGCAAAAAGAGTGTGCTTAAGAGCTCTAGACACCTCTAACTGGGGACTCTAGCAAAGCTGAGTCACAATCTGAAAAAGTTCACCCAGTTATGTGTCTGTGGCATTTATGTATCCGGTGGTAATACTGAAAAACAAAATGCTTAGGGTCACAGCCAAGACTCATAAAGTAGCTGTGTTCAAGAATCAACATACTGAACTAGGAGAATCAATAACACTATTTGAATTCTGAGTTTCTATAGATGCCAATCATTCTGAACTTCAAAGGATAAAGTGAGATGCCAAAAATGTTCAGAAGCAAAAAGCTACAAGTCTCGCTCATCTAATTGAGACTAATCTTCATTGATATTTTTAAAATTCATTGTATATTCTCTTATTTTTATCCTATCTTGTTTTTAGTTGCTTGGGGACAAGCAACAATTTAAATTTGGTGTTGTGATGAGCGGATAATTTATACCCTTTTTGGCGTTGTTTTTACATAGTTTTTAGTATGTTTTAGTTAGTTTTTATCATGTTTTTATTAGTTTTTATTCAAAAATCACATTTCTGGACTTTACTATGAGTTTGTGTGTTTTTCTGTGATTTCAGGTATTTTCTGGCTGAAATTGAGGGACCTGAGTAAAAATCTGATTTAGAGGCTGAAAAAGGACTGCAAATGCTGTTGGATTCTGTCTTCCTTGCACTCGAAGTGGATTTTCTGGAGCTACAGAATCCCAATTAGCACGCTCTTAATTGCGTTGAAAAGTAGACATCCTGGGCTTTCCAGCAATATGTAATAGTCCATACTTTGTCCGATATTGAATGGCCCAAACTAGCGTTCAAAGTCAGCCTAAAATTTCTGGCATAAAACGCCCAAACTGGCACCAGAATTGGAGTTAAACGCCTAAACTGGCACCAAAGCTGGCGTTTAACTCCAGGAATAGCCTAAGCACGAAAAAGCTTCAATGCTCAGCCCAAGCACACACCAAGTGGGCCCCGAAAGTGGATTTCTGCATTATCTGCACTTAGTTATTCATTTTTTGTAAACACTAGTAACTAGTTTAGTATAAAAACTACTTTTAGAGGTTTATTTTACAGCTTATCTTTAATCTTATGTAACTTTTACACTTTGAGACCTCCATGGGAGGCTGGCCACTTGGCCATGCCTACCCTATTTTCACTTATGTATTTTCAACGGTGGAATTTCTACACCCCATAGATTAAGGTGTAGAGCTCTACTGTTCTTCATGAATTAATGCAAGTACTATTGTTTTTCCTTTAATTCACCCTACTTCATCTCCAAGATATACTCTTGTTCTTAATTCAGTTAAGTCAGAATGAAGGGGTGACCCGTGACAATCACCCAATCTTCGTTACTCGCTTAGCCAAGATCCGCGTGCCTGACAACCACAAAGCGGTCTACATGATGTTCAACGTAGTCATTGGACGCCAGCCAGAGTATATTCTCTTGGGTCTCTAATCAACGATTCACATCGTCTCTCCTGACAATAGAGCATCTGAATCTGCGAATAGAACCTTTGTGGTATAGGCTAGAACCATTGGCAGCATTCTTGAGATCCGGAAAGTCTAAACCTTGTTTGTGGTATTCCGAGTAGGATCTGGGAAGGGATGACTGTGACGAGCTTCAAACTTGCGAATGTTGGGTGCAGTGACAGTGTGCAAAAGGACAATGGTCCTATTCCGACACTAGCGGAAACCGACAGATGATTAGCCGTGCGGTGACAGCGTATATGGATTTGTTTTCATCCGAAAGGATCATACAGCTTGCCATGGAAGGAGGTAACGCATGGTTGGAAGAAGGCAATAGGAAAGCAGAGGCTCAGAAGCAACAAAGCATCTCCATACGCTTATCTGAAATTCTCACCAATGAATTACATAAGTATCTCTATCTTATTTTATGTTTTATTTATATTTTAATTATCAAAACCTCATAACCAATTTAATCTGCCTAACTGAGATTTACAAGATGACCATAGCTTGCTTCAAGCCGACAATCTCCGTGGGATCAACCCTTACTCACGTAAGGTTTATTACTTGGACGACCTAGTGCACTTGCTGGTTAGTTGTGCGAAGTTGTGAAGAAGTGTTGTGATCACGATTTCGTGCACCAAGAACCCTAAAATCAAGTTGAAAACTTTGATAAAGAAGGCTCAGAGCAAGTGGAATGTTGATCTCACAATAACCAAAGCTGCCAGAGTGAAGCAGCAAGCCTTGGATGAGATTAATGGTACTTATGGAGAGCAACATAGGAGGATTCATGACTATGCTGCCGAGTTACTGAGGTCAAATCCAGGTTCCACTGTCCAGATACAAGTGGAAAGACCTCCTGAATTTCAATTGGAGACACCAATTCCTGGTAAGGACATGAGACCACGATTTGAGAGGATCTATATCTGCTTAGATGCTTGCAAACAGAGTTTCATGTTGTGCAGACCCATGATCAGCCTTGATGGATGCTTTATCAAGACTCCATATAGGGGTCAACTTCTAACAGCCATTGGATGGGACCCCAATGATCAGATTTTGCCAATTGCCTATGCTGTTGTTGAAGCAGAGACAAAAGACTCGTGGAGATGGTTTTTGCTGAATCTGTGTGACGATTCGGGAGTTGATAAGATCGGATGGTGTACATTCATGAGCGACCAGCAAAAGGTATCTCTCAATCTAAGCAGTACTCAACTAAAATTGTCTAATTAATTTTGTCTTTAATTCATGTTGTGCTATTATTGACTGGTGCTATTTTTTAAATTCTGCTTCCAAGGGATTGATCCCTACCTTTGATGAGTTGCTGCCTGGCATAGACCACAGGTTTTGTGTCAGGCACTTATATAGCAATTTCAGAAAAAGGTTCCCAGGTGTACAGCTAAAGATGATGTTGTGGAAGGCTGCAAAGGCAACATATATCCAGGAGTGGGAGAGAAGGATGAAGGAGATTCAGCTGATTGATCAAGGCGCTTATAATCATCTCATGGAGATCCCTGCCAAGTATTGGAGCAAGTCCAGGTTTAATTATTTTCCTAAAGTTGATACACTTGTAAACAACATGTGTGAGTGTTTTAACTCTGTTATTGTAGAGGCTAGAGAGAAATCCATTGTGTCTATGTTAGAAGATATTAGGGTTTATCTAATAAATAGGTGGGCTGACAACAGACAAAGTATAGTTACATATGCTAGAGAAATTTTGCCAAAAATAAACAAGAAAATTGAAAGAGAGTTTGATAAGGGTGGGGAATGGTTGGCCATATATGCAGGTAGGGACAAGTATGAGGTGTGTAGCAGTCAGGGTAATAGAGACAAATTTGTTGTGGACTTAAACTTACATGAGTGCTCCTGTAGAAAGTTTCAACTAACAGGTTACCCTTGTGAGCATGCCATGAGTTGCATTAGGAAAATGTGTTTGGATGTTAAGAACTATGTGAACAAGTGCTACAGGAAGGAGACCTATGTGGCCTGCTATCAACATGTAATCTACCCAGTGAATGGACCAAATCTCTAGGCTCGGACTGAGAATGATGATGTGTTGCCACCAGTGTTTAGGAAACCAATAGGGCACCCAAAACTAAGCCGGAACAAGACTGGTGATGAGCCACGCAACAATGGACCACTGGCTAAATTATCCAGGACTGAACAACAAAAATGTTCCTACTGTTTTGCACTTGGTCACAACAAAAGAACCTGCCCTAGAAAACGTAAGGTGGAGGCCTCAGCAAAAAAAGGTAAAGTTGTTGTTGTCAATTTGAACAAAATTCGTTATATGTGATTGTTGTTACTATCTGATGAACCCAATTTGTTGAACCCAATCCCCTGATGTCACTGTTTGTTGTTACTATTTATAGAATAAAGCAGCTCCACAAGCCAAGAAAGGTGCTAGCACAACTAGGACTCCAAACTCCAGCAACATCCCAGCCAAGACAACAACACAACCAGCAACAAAACTTCAGCCAAAGAGAAAGAGTTGTACACAAGTTGGAAGGAGCCAAGAGTCACAAACATCCTCCAAGAGACTTAGATGCAGTAGCAGCGCCAGTCAACCCCAGCCATCGACAGCAACAATCACTAGCCCATCAAGTAGGACCCTGAAGTTCATGGCAAAAACACCACCTAGGGCTTGGAAAGCATTGGAATGAAGAACATAGTAGATTTTTGTGTTTTTTTTCTGTTTTGTAATGAAAGTGACAATGACCAAGGGCTAATATCCCTGTGATACTTTAGACAGCCTACTTTAAGACTACTACTTTCATGTTGATCTGTTTTGTGTTGTTATCTTTTCATGGTTATATTTAAGACTTGTTTGGATATTGTAATGGCTAAAAGAAGCTACTTTAAGACTTCTACATTATCTAATGATTTAGATGAATTTTCAGCAGCATAGTTATGTGAATTGGCAAATCAAGCCTTCTATTTATTGGTAGATCAAACTGAAATAAACTTTTACAGAGCCAAATAATCCATGTTAAAATACAGGAACTCATAGCTTTTCATTTCACTCAAAAACTTGATAATGTTTACAGCAAATGCCTTTACGCATACAACTTCCAAAAAGTTTCAACTAACACATCACTGTTATCACCCTAATTGTATGTCAATTTTTTCAATCCCCTAAATAATTCACATTCCCTCCAAACTAGGGACAACAACAGCAAAGCAAACAAATATAACTGCTAACCCCCTAAACCTCAATTAAGTCGATCATATAGCAGCAGCCCAGCCATTGTCCATCCAAGAATTCCAATAGCAAGTGCCAATGCAAATTTTCTTTCAGCTTTCTGCAGTTCTTGTTTTAACGAACTTGCTTTGTTCTTTAGTCTTTCAATTTGTGGATCTTGCCCTTCAGGCTCTGCCCAAGAAAAATAATTGCATCCTTTTCCTATCTGTTCTCAACCAAACCAAAACGAAGACATCAAACAGTTCAGATCCTCCAAACACTAACACCCAACGCAATTTTGAAACAACAGATAGAAAAGAGGAGACTCACCTGATAGTTGACACAGCCCCAAAATCTTCTTCCTGGGTTCTCCGCTGTAGATGATGTCCGCAATGCTGGTCTCTCTTCACAGAAGCATGTCCTCCTTCTCCCACGACTCTTGCTGCTACTACGCGAACCTTGGAAAGACGACTGAGGAGCCATTCTCAGCAGATGAAGAACAACAATTTTGGGGATTAAGGTTTACTTATTGGACCGGATTTCATTTCTTTTTTTTTGTGCTTCTAATTGTTAACTGTAGCCACACCCTCTCCCTTGCCACGTCGGATACGATGTTAAGAATTTGACACCCACTTAACGGCAGGACCTAATTGATGCAAATCAAAACTTTTTTGGATTTAAATAGAACAGTTTAAACGTTGGGGACTAAAACAGAATTCACCCCAAACGTATGGGACCAAATTAGTACTTTACCCTAATTTTTATCTAATTTTAATTATAAATTAATCCCTCATATATTATTTAATTATAAAATTTATTTTTTATTTTATAAATTATTATTTATCATTCATCTATTATGTTTATTAATAGTAAAAAACAAAAGGAGGATTCTCCCATAAAGATGCGTAAAACGTCTTTTTGCAAAGACACCTATGTGTCACATTATTATTGGACGTATTAATGAATCGGTTATTTTTTAATTTCTTACCAAACTAGAATAAAATCGATTTTTTTATAATAATAACAATAAACCCAATTGTTATTAGATCCGGTCGAATCGACCAATTTACATAACCCACTGGATCATGGTTTTTTTTGTTTTTTTTTTAAAACAAAAATCAGGGATATATTTGTCTTTTTATAAAAAATTTAAACATGATTCGGTTTAGATTGTATAAATCTGTCAGATCAAATCGGGTCTAATAAATATAGTACGGACAATTGGGTTTATTATTGTTGCTATAATAAATCAATTTTGTTCTGGTTTATTAAAAAATAAATTATTGACCGATTTAATAAAGATGTCCAATAATATCATGACACATGTAAACGTCTTTAAATAAAGACATTTTTAATGTCTTTATCGAAGTGGTCTCCTGGTGCACGAAATCACAATTACACTTTACAATTCCACACAACTAACCAGCAAGTGCACTGGGTCGTCCAAGTAATACCTTACGTGAGTAAAGGTCGATCCCACGGAGATTGTCGGCTTGAAGCAATCTATGGTTATCTTGTAAATCTTAGTCAGGAGATTAATAATGAAAAGAGTTTTGTTTATAAAAAGTAAAAGAACATGAAATGAATAATACTTGTTATGCAGTAATGGAGAACAAGTTGAGGTTTTCGAGATGCTCTGTTTTCTGAATCTCTGCTTTCCTTCTGTTGTCTTCTTCACGCACGCAAGGCTCCTTTCATGGCAAGATGTATGTTGGTGGATCACCGTTGTCAATGGCTACCATCAGTCCTCTTAGTGAAAATAGTCCAAATGCGCTGTCACCGCACGGCTAATCATCTGTCGGTTCTCACTCATGTTGGAATAAGATCCATTGATCCTTTTGCGTCTGTCACTATGCCCAACACTCGCGAGTTTGAAGCTCGTCACAATCATTCCATCCCAGATCCTACTTGGAATACCACAGACAAGGTTTAGACTTTCCGGATATCAAGAATGCTGCCAATTGATTCTAGCTTATACCACGAAGACTCTGATCACACGGATTTGAATGCTCTGTTGTTAGGAGATACAATCAAACTCGTGAACCAGGAATCAAAGAGGTACACACTCAATCTAATGTAGAATGGAAGTGGATGTCAGGCACAAGTTCATAAGTTGAGAATGGTGATGAGTATCACGGATCATCACATTCATCATATTGAAGTGCGAATGAATATCTTAGAATAGAAACAAGCGTGATTGAATAGAAAACAGAAATAATTGCATTAATCCATCAAGACACAGCAGAGCTCCTCACCCCCAACCATGGGGTTTAGAGACTCATGCCGTAGAAGATGCAAATCCAGATGTAAAATGTCATGAGGTACAAAACAAATCTCTAAAAGTAGTTTTTATACTAAACTAGTAGCTAGGGTTACAGAAAATAAGTAACTAAGTGCAGATAGTGCAGAAATTCACTTCCGGGGCCCACTTGGTGTGTGCTTGGACTGAGTATTGAAGCTTTCACGTGTAGAGACTCTTCTTGGAGTTAAACGCCAGCTTTGGTGCCAGTTTGGGCGTTTAACTCCAGCTTGTAACTCAGTTCTGGCGTTTAACGCCAGAATATGGCAGGAAGTTGGCATTTAAACGCCAGTTTGCGTTGTCAAAACTCGGGCAAAGTATAGACTATTATATATTACTGGAAAGCCCAGGATGTCTACTTTTTAACGCAATTAAGAGAGAGCCAATTGGGTCTCTATAGCTCTAGAAAATTCATTTCGAGTGCAGGGAGGTCAGAATCCAACAGCATCTGCAGTTCTTTTTCAGCCTCTGAATCAGATTTTTGCTCAGGTCCCTCAATTTCAGCCAGAAAATACCTGAAATCACAGAAAAACACACAAACTCATAGTAAAGTCCAGAAATGTGAATTTTGCTTGAAAACTAATTAAAAATATAATAAAAATTAATTAAAACATACTGAAAACTACCTAAAAACAATGCTAAAAAACGTATAAATTATCCGCTCATCACAACACCAAACTTCAATTGTTGCTTGTCCCCAAGCAACTAAAAATTAAATAGGATAAAAAGAAGAGAATATACTTATAAATTCCAAAATATCAATGAAACTTAGCTTCAATTAGATGAGCGGGACTAGTAGCTTTTTGCCTTTGAACAGTTTTGGCATCTCACTTTATTATTTGAAGTTCAGAATGATTGGCATCTATAGGAACTCAAAATTCAAATAGTGTTATTGATTCTCCTAGTTTAGTATGTTGATTCTTGAACACAGCTACTTTATGAGTCTTGGCTGTGGCCCTAAGCACTTTGTTTTCCAGTATTACCACCGGATACATAAATGGCACAGACACATAATTGGGTGAACCTTTTCAGATTGTGACTCAGCTTTGCTAGAATCCCCAGTTATAGGTGTCCAGGGTTCTTAAGCACACCCTTTTTGCTTTGGATCATGACTTTGACCACTCAGTCTCAAGCTTTTCACTTGTACCTTCATGCCACAAGCACATGGTTAGGGACAGCTTGATTTAGCTGCTTAGGCCTGGATTTTATTTCCTTGGGCCCTCCTATCCGTTAATGCTCAAAGCCTTGGATCCTTTTTACCCTTGCCTTTTGGTTTTAAGGGCTATTGGCTTTTTCTGCTTTTTTTTCTTTTTTTTCCGCAAGCTTTGTTATTCACTACTTTTTCTTGCTTCAAGAATCAATTTTATGATTTTTCAGATTATCAATAACATTTCTCTTTTTCATCATTCTTTCAAGAGCCAACAAATTTAACATTCAGAAAACAAAAGGTATTGCCACCGCATCAATATAATTAAACTAATTTCAAGATAAAAATTGAACTTTATGTACTTCTTGTTCTTTTGTAATTAGGAACATTTTTCATTTAAGAAAGGTGAAGGATTTATGGGACATTCATAACTTTAAGGCATAGACACTAGACACTAATGATCATGTAGTAAAGACACAAAACATAGTCAAACATAAAGCTCAAAACCGAAAATAGAAAAACAAATAGACAAGGAGATTAAGGAACGGGTCCACCTTAGTGAGGGTGGCGTCTTCTTCCTCTTGAAGAACCAATGGTGCTCTTGAGCTCCTCTATGTCTCTTCCTTGCCTTTGTTGCTCCTCCCTCATGGCACTTTGATCTGCAGTCAAATGCTCTTCAACTGAACTATGGACCCTTGAGATGAACCTCTCCATCTCTCATGACTCGGGGGTGGAAGCAACTGCCTTCCTTTTCCTCTTTCTAGAGGTTTCTCTGGCTTTACGTGCCATAAATGGTTATGGAAAGACAAAAAAGCAACGCTTTTTTTTCACACCAAACTTAAAAGATTTGCTCGTCCTCGAGCAAAAGAAAAAAGAATGGTTTGATTTTGAATGGTGAGGTGGGTGGGGATCCTATGGGGTCCACAGATTCTGAGGGGTCAAGGACTTCTCATCCCTGCTCCATTTAGGCATGCAAAACGCCCTTAGAGTGCAATTCTGGTGATAAACGCCAGGTTGCAGCCTGTTTCTGGCGTTTAACGCCAACTTTTCTTCCTTTTCTGGCGTTTAATGCCAACTTGGTGCTTTGTTCTGGCGTTAAACGCCAGCTTGTTGCTTCTTTCTGGCGTTAAATGCCCAGAATGGTGCCAGACTGGGCGTTTAACGCCCATTCTGCTACTCTTACTGGCGTTTAAACGCCAGTAAGTGTGTCCTCCAGGGTGTGCTATTTTTTATGCTATTTTTATGACTCCACATGATCATCAACCTAAAAAAAACATAAAATAACAATGGAAAATGAAATGAAAAAGTAATTAACATAGATAAATAGGATTGGGTTGCCTCCCAATAAGCGCTTCTTTATTGTATTTAGCTGGACCTTACTGAGCTTTCAATCTAGTCTCAGTTTTGAGCATTCTTGCTCAACATTGCATTCAAGATAATGCTTGACTCTCTGTCTATTAACAATGAACCTCTTATTAGAATCAATAACTTGAAGCTCCACATAGCCATATGGTGACACACTTGTAATCACCTATGGTCCCTTCCACCGAAATTTTAATTTCCCAGGGAATAATCTGAGTCTAGAGTTAAATAGCAGGACCTTCTGTCCTGGTTCAAAAACTATAGATGACAACTTTCTGTCATGCCACGTTTTTGCTTTCTCTTTGTAAATCTTAGCATTTTCGAAAGCATTGAGTCTGAATTCCTCTAGCTCATTCAGCTTGAGCAATCTTTTCTCTCCAGCTAATTTGGCATCAAAGTTTAGGAATCTGGTTGCCCAATAAGCCTTATGCTCCAGTTCCACGGGCGGATGACAGGCCTTACCATACACAAGCTGGTATGGAGATGTCCCTATAGGAGTCTTGAATGCTGTTCTGTATGCCCACAGAGCATCATCCAAGCTTCTTGGCCAATCCCTTCTACGGGTACTTACAGTCCGTTCCAGGATTCTTTTTAGTTCTCTATTAGAGACTTCAGCCTGCCCATTTGTCTGTGGATGATATGGAGTTGCTACCTTGTGGCTAATTCCATATCGGACCATAGTAGAGTAAAGCTGTTTATTGCAGAAGTGAGTGCCCCCATCATTGATTAGTGCTCTAGGGACACCAAACCTGTTGAAGATATGTTTCTGGAGGAACTTCAGCACTGTCTTAGTATCATTAGTGGGTGTTGCAATGGCCTCTACCCATTTAGATACATAGTCGACTGCCACCAGAATATAAGTGTTTGAGTATGATGGTGGGAAAGGCCCCATGAAGTCAATACCCCATACGTCAAACAACTCAATCTCTAAGATCTCTTGCTGAGGCATGGTTTAACCCTGAGGCAGATTACTAGCTCTCTAGCAACTGTCACAGTTACACACAAACTCTCGGGAGTCTTTATAGAGAGTAGGCCAGTAAAAGCCACATTGGAGGACTTTTGTGGCTGTTCGCTCAGCTCCGAAATGTCCTCCATATTGTGATCCATGACAATGCCATAAGATCATCTGTGCTTCTTCTCTAGGCACACACCTACGGATTATTCCGTCTGCACATCTCTTAAAGAGATATGGTTCATCCCACAAGTAGTACTTTGCATCAGTAATTAATTTTTTTGTTTGCTGCCTGCTGTACTCTTTGGGTATGAATCTTACCGCTTTATAGTTTGCAATGTCTGCAAACCACGGTACTTCCTAAATGGCAAAGAGTTGCTCATCCGAAAAGGTTTCATAGATCTCAGTAGAGGGGAGGGACGCCCATTCTACTAGTTCTATCCGAGACAGATGATCAGCCACTTGGTTCTCTGTCCCTTTTTTGTCTCTTATTTCTATATCAAACTCTTGCAGAAGCAACACCCATCTTATGAGCCTGGGCTTTGATTCCTACTTTGTGAGTAGATATTTAAGAGTAGCATGGTCAGTGTACACAATCACTTTTGATCCTACTAAGTATGATCTAAACTTGTTAATGGCATAAACCACTGTGGTTGTGTAATTTCTCTGTACTTCATTTAGAACACGGCTGGCATAGTAAATGACATGTAGAAGCTTGTTATGCCTCTGTCCTAATACTGCACCAATGGCATGGTCACTAGCATCACACATTAGTTCGAATGGTAATGTCCAGTCTGGTGCAGAAATAACTGGTGCTGTGACCAGCTTAGCTTTCAGAGTTTCAAACGCCTGCAAACACTCTATGTCAAACATAAATGGCGTGTCAGCAGCTAGCAGATTGCTCAGAGGTTTTGCAATTTTTGAAAAATCCTTTATAAACCTCCTATAGAATCCTGCATGCCCCAGAAAGCTTCTGATTGCCTTAACATTGGCAGGTGGTGGTAATTTTTCAATTACTTCCACTTTAGCTTGATCCACCTCTATTCCCTTGTTTGAAATTTTATGCCCAAGGACAATTCCTTCAGTCACCATAAAGTGACATTTTTCCCTGTTTAAAACTAGGTTAGTCTCTTGGCATCTTTTCAGAACAAGTGTTAAATGGTCAAGGCAGGAGCTGAATGAGTCTCCAAATACTGAAAAGTCATCTATGAAGACCTCCAGAAATTTCTCTACCATATCAGAGAAGATAGAGAGCATGCACCTCTGAAAGGTTGCAGGTGCATTGCACAGACCAAAAGGCATCCTTCTATATGCAAACACTCGAGAAGGACATGTGAATGCTGTTTTCTCTTAGTCCTGAGGATCTACTACAATTTGGTTGTAACCTGAATAGCCATCCAAAAAGCAGTAGTAGTCATGACCTGCTAGTCTTTCTAGCGTCTGGTCTATGAATGGTAAAGGAAAGTGATCCTTCCTGGTGGCTGTATTAAGCCTTCTGTAATCAATACACATACGCCACCCTGTAACTGTTCTTGTAGGAACCGGTTCATTCTTTTCATTATGAACCACTGTCATGCCTCCCTTTTTGGGGACAACTTGGACAGGGCTCACCCAGGGGCTATCAGAAATAGGATAAATAATCCCAGCCTCTAGTAACTTGGTGACCTCTTTCTGCACCACCTCCTTCATGGCTGGATTTAGCCACCTTTGTGGTTGAACCACTGGTTTAGCATCGTCCTCCAATAGGATCTTGTGCATGCATCTTCCTGGGCTGATGCCCTTAAGATCACTTATGGACCACCCAAGAGATGTCTTGTGTGTCCTTAGCCCTTGAAGTAGTGCTTTCTCTTCCTGTGGATTTAAAGCAGAGCTTATGATCACCGAAAAAGTGTCAGCTTCTCCCAGAAATGCATATTTCAGGGATGGTGGTAGTGGTTTGAGCTCGGGTTTAGGAGGTTTTTCCTATTCCTGATGAATTTTCAGAGGCTCTTTTATTTCCTCTGATTCCTCCAGATCAGGTTGAACATCCTTAAAGATGTCTTCTAGCTCTGATTCGAGACTCTCAGCCATGTTGATATCCTCTACCAGGGAGTCAATAATATCAACATTCATGCAGTCTTTTGATGTGTCTGGATGCTTCATTGCCTCAACAGCATTCAGCCTGAACTCATCCTCATTGACTCTCAAGGTCATTTCCCCTTTTTGGACATCAATGAGGGTTCGTCCAGTTGCTAGGAAAGGTCTTCCTAGAATGAGAGTTGCACTCTTGTGCTCCTCCATTTCCAGCACTACATAGTCAGTGGGGAAGGCAAATGGCCCAACATTAATAATCATGTCCTCAATTATGCCTGACGGATATTTAATGGAGCCATTAGCAAGTTGAAGACATATCCGGGTTGGTTTGACCTCTTCAGTCAAGCCAAGCTTTCTGATAGTGGATGCAGGGATTAGATTGATACTTGCCCCAAGGTCACATAGAGCTGTCTTGGTACAAGTACCCTCTAATGTACATGGTATCATAAAGCTTTCGGGATCCTTAAGCTTTTCTGGTAAGCTCGTTAGAATGACTGCACTGCATTCTTCAGTGAGAAAAACTTTCTCTGTTTCTCTCCAATCTTTCTTATGACTTAAGATCTCTTTCATGAACTTAGCATAAGAGGGTATTTGCTCAAGTGCCTCTGCAAACAGAATCTTTATTTCAAGAGTCCTGAGATAGTCTGCAAAGCAGGCAAATTGTTTATCCTGTTCTGCTTGGCGGAATTTCTGAGGATAAGGCATTTTGGCTTTATATTCTTCAACCTTAGTTACTGCAGGTTTATTTCCTATAGAGGCAGGTTGAGAAGCCTTCTTGAGGGAGTTATTATCAGCACTTGCAGGTGTCTGATCCCTCACTGGCATTTGAACGCCAGAACTGGACATGGATTGGGCGTTTAACGCCAGATTCCTACCCTTTTCTGGCGTTTGAACGCCAGAACTGGACATGGATTGGGCATTTAACGCCAGTTTTCACCCTTTTCTGGTGTTTGAACGCCAGATTTATTCCTCTCTGGGCTTTTACTGTCCTCAGAGGGATTTTGGGTAGCAGGTTGCTCATCCTCTGTCAGCTGTTCTTTTCTTGGCTTTCTGCTACTTTGAGTTGAGGTATTTAATATTTTTCCACTTCTTAATTGAACTGCTTGGCACTCTTCTGTTATCTGTTTCTCTAACTATTGTTTTGTCTGATTCAATTGTGATTCCATATCTTTGTTAGCGTTTTTGGTTTCTTGTAGCATCTCCTTAAATTTTACTAACTGCCTTGTTATAGAAGATAGTTGTTGATTGAGTTCAGCAACTTGTTCTTGAGGACTAAAGTCAGTTGATACTGCCTTAGCTTCTTCTTTCATGGAGGACTCATTACTTATGTACAGATGCTGATTTCTGGCAACTATATCGATAAGCTCTTGAGCCTCTTCAATAGTCTTTCTCATGTGTATAGATCCACCAGCTGAGTGGTCTAGAGATATCTGAGCTTTTTCTGTAAGCCCATAGTAGAAGACGTCTAACTGCACCCACTCTGAAAACATTTTAGTGGGGCATTTCCTTAGCATCCCTCTGTACCTCTCCCATGCATTATAAAGGGATTGATCATCATCTTGTTTAAAGCCTTGGATGTCCAGCCTTAGATGTGTCATCCTTTTTGGAAGGAAATATTGATTCAGGATTTTGTCTGATAACTGTTTCCATGTTCTTATGCTTTCTGTAGGTTGGTTATTTAACCACCTCTTAGCTTGATCTTTTACATCAAATGGAAATAGTAATAATCTGTAGACATCTTGATCCAATTCCTTATCACGTACTGTGTCAATAATTTGCAAGAACTGTGCCAGAAACTTAGTAGGTTCTTCCTGTGGAAGACCGGAATAGTGGCAATTTTGTTGTACTATGACAATGAGCTGAGGATTTAGCTCAAAACTGCTTGCTTTGATGGGAGGTATATAGATACTACTCCCGTATGCAGCGGTAATGGGGTTAGCATATGACCCCAGAGTCCTTCTGGACTGTTCATTTCCACTTATGTCCATGATGGAGAAAAGAGAATTGATGTGAATTGCAAGTAAAATATAGTTTTATTTTTATTTTATTTAATTAAAGGCAAACCGAATAATTAAAAAAAATAAGATAAAATAAAATAATTAGAAATCAAAATATAAATTTTGAAACTAAAAGAAAAAGGAAAAAATAAATTCGAAAACTAAATTAATTACTTAATTAAGAGGATTTGAAAAATTTTGGATATGATTTTTGAAAAAGATTTTGAATTTTAAAATTGTAAAACTAAAACAGGATAAAATAAAAACTTTTAAAATAGAAATCTGAATTTTTAAATAAGATTTTCAAAAATTCAATTAGATAGAGAGAAAAGATATTTTTGAAATTAGTGAGGAAAGAGAAAAACAATAAAATGACACCAAACTTAGAATTTTTAGATCAAAACAAAGAAAACAAACAGGAAAACTTTGAATATCAAGATGAATACCAAAAGCAACTTTTGAAAAATTTTTGAGAAAACTAAAACACAGAGGACACCAAACTTAAAAATTTTTGTACTTTGAACACTAATAATTCAAAAAAATGAAAGAAAAATTAACTTATGCAATTGACACCAAACTTAAAATATAAAACTAAACTCAAACGGAAGACTCTAAACCAAAAAGAAAAAATTTTCCTAATCTAAGCAACAAAATAAACCGTCAGTTGTCCGAACTCGAACAATCCCCGGCAACGACGCCAAAAACTTGGTGCACGAAATCACAATTACACTTTTGTAATTCCGCACAACTAACCAGCAAGTGCACTGGGTCGTCCAAGTAATACCTTACGTGAGTAAGGGTCGATCCCACGGAGATTGTCGGCTTGAAGTAAGCTATGGTTATCTTGTAAATCTTAGTCAGGAGATTAATAGTGAAAAGAGTTTTGTTTGTAAAAAGTAAAAGAACATGAAATGAATAATACTTGTTATGCAGTAATGGAGAACATGTTGAGGTTTTGGAGATGCTCTGTCTTCTGAATCTCTGCTTTCCTTTTTAGTCTTCTTCACGCACGCAAGGCTCCTTCCATGGCAAGATATATGTTGGTAGATCACCGTTGTGAATGGCTACCATCCATCCTCTCAGTGAAAATGGTCTAAATGCGCTGTCACCGCACGGCTAATCATCTGTCGGTTCTCACTCATGTTGGAATATGATCCATTGATCCTTTTGCGTCTGTCACTATGTCCAACACTTGTGAGTTTGAAGCTCGTCACAATCATTCCATCTCGGATCCTACTTGGAATACCACAGACAAGGTTTAGACTTTTCGGATCTCAAGAATGCTGCCAATTGATTCTAGCTTATACCACGAAGACTCTGATCACACGGATTTGAATGCTCTGTTGTCAGGAGATACAATCAAACTCGTGAACCAGGAATCAAAGAGATACACACTCAATCTAATGTAGAACAGAAGTGGTTGTCAGGCATGCGTTCATAAGTTAAGAATGGTGATGAGTGTCACGGATCATCACATTGATCATGTTGAAGTGCGAATGAATATCTTAGAATAGAAACAAGCGTGATTGAATAGAAAACAGAAATAATTGCATTAATCCATCAAGACACAGCAGAGCTCCTCACCCCCAACCATGGGGTTTAGAGACTCATGCCGTAGAAGATACAAATTCAGATGTAAAATGTCATGAGGTACAAAATAAATCTCTAAAAGTAGTTTTTATACTAAACTAGTAGCTAGGGTTACAGAAAATAAGTTACTAAGTGCAGATAGTGCATAAATCCACTTCCAGGGCCCACTTGGTGTGTGCCTGGGCTGAGTATTGAAGCTTTCATGTGTAGAGACTCTTCTTGGAGTTAAACGCCAGCTTTGGTGCCATTTTGGGCGTTTAACTCCAGCTTGTAACTCAGTTCTGGCGTTTAACGCCAGAATAGGGCAGGAAGTTGGCGTTTAAACGCCAGTTTGAGTAATCAAAACACGAGCAAAGTATGGATTATTATATATTGCTGGAAAGCCCAGGATGTCTACTTTCCAAATCAATTAAAGGCATGCCAATTGGGTCTCTGTAGCTCCAGAAAATTCATTTCGAGTGCAGGGAGGTCAGAATCCAACAGCATCTGCAGTTCTTTTTCAGCCTCTGAATCAGATTTTTGCTCAGGTCCCTCAATTTCAGCCAGAAAATACCTGAAATCACAGAAAAACACACAAACTCATAGTAAAGTCCAGAAATGCGAATTTTGCTTGAAAACTAATAAAAATATAATAAAAATTAATTAAAACATACTGAAAACTACCTAAAAACAATGCTAAAAAGCGTATAAATTATCCGCTCATCACAACACCAAACTTAAATTGTTGCTTGTCCCCAAGCAACTAAAAATTAAATAGGATAAAAAGAAGAGAATATACTTATAAATTCCAAAATATCAATGAAACTTAGCTTCAATTAGATGAGCGGGACTAGTAGCTTTTTGCCTTTGAACAGTTTTGGCATCTCACTTTATCCTTTGAAGTTCAGAATGATTGGCATCTATAGGAACTCAGAATTTAGATAGTGTTATTGATTCTCCTAGTTTAGTATGTTGATTCTTGAACACAGCTACTTTATGAGTCTTGGCTGTGGCCCTAAGCGCTTTGTTTTCCAGTATTATCATCGGATACATAAATGGCACAGACACATAACTGGGTGAACCTTTTCAGATTGTGACTCAGCTTTGCTAGAATCCCCAGTTATAGGTGTCCAGGGTTCTTAAGCACACCCTTTTTGCTTTGGATCATGACTTTGACCACTCAGTCTCAAGCTTTTCACTTGTACCTTCATGCCACAAGCACATGGTTAGGGACAGCTTGATTTAGCTGCTTAGGCCTGGATTTTATTTCCTTGGGCCCTCCTATCCATTAATGCTCAAAGCCTTGAATCCTTTTTACCCTTGCCTTTTGGTTTTAAGGGCTATTGGCTTTTTCTGCTTTTTTTTCTTTTCTTTTTTTCCGCAAGCTTTGTTATTCACTGCTTTTTCTTACTTCAAGAATCAATTTTATGATTTTTCAGATTATCAATAACATTTTTCTTTTTCATCAATCTTTCAAGAGACAAAAAATTTAATATTCATAAACTCCACTATCAAAAATATGCACTGTTCAAGCATTCATTCAGAAAACCAAAAGTATTGCCACCGCATCAATATAATTAAACTAATTTCAAGATAAAAATTGAACTTCATGTACTTCTTGTTCTTTTGTAATTAGGAACATTTTTCATTTAAAAAAGGTGAAGGATTTATGGGACATTCATAACTTTAAGGCATAGACACTAGAAACTAATGATCATGTAGTAAAGACACAAAACATAGTCAAACATAAAGCTCAAAATTGAAAATAGAAAAACAAATAGACAAGGAGATTAAGGAACGGGTCCACCTTAGTGAGGGTGGCGTCTTCTTCCTCTTGAAGAACCAATGGTGCTCTTGAGCTCCTTTATGTCTCTTCCTTGCCTTTGTTGCTCCTCCCTCATGGCTCTTTGATCTGCGGTCAAATGCTCTCCCACTGAACTATGGACCCTTGAGATGAACCTCTCCATCTCTCATGACTCGGGGGTGGAAGCAACTGACTTCCTTTTCCTCTTTCTAGAGGTTTCTCCGGCCTTAGGTGCCATAAATGGTTATGGAAAGACAAAAAAGCAAAGCTTTTTTTTTCACACCAAACTTAAAAGGTTTGCTCGTCCTCGAGCAAAAGAAAAAAGAATGGTTTGAATTTGAATGGTGCGGTGGGTGGGGATCCTATGGGGTCCACAGATCCTGAGGGGTCAAGGACTTCTCATCCCTACTCCATTTAAGCGTGCAAAACGCCCTTAGAGTGCAATTCTGGCGTTAAACGCCAGGTTGCAGCCTGTTTTTGGCGTTTAACGCCAACTTTTCTTCCTTTTCTGGCGTTTAACACCAACTTGGTGCTCTGTTCTGGCTTTAAACGCCAGCTTGTTGCTTCTTTCTGGCGTTAAACGCCCAGAATGGTGCCAGACTGGGCGTTTAACGCCCATTCTGCTACTCTTACTGGTGTTTAAATGCCAGAAAGTGTGTCCTCCAGGGTGTGCTATTTTTGATGCTGTTTTTATGACTCCACATGATCATCAACCTAAAGAAAACATAAAATAACAATGGAAAATGAAATAAAAAAGTAATTAACATAGATAAATAGGATTGGGTTGCCTCCCAAGAAGCGCTTCTTTATTGTCTTTAGCTGGACCTTACTGAGCTTTTAATCTAGTATCAGTTTTGAGCATTCTTGCTCAACATTGCATTCAAGATAATGCTTGACTCTCTGTCTATTAACAATGAACCTCTTATTAGAATCAATATCTTGAAGCTCCACATAGCCATATGGTGACACACTTGTAATTACATATGGTCCCTTCCACCGGGATTTCAATTTCCCAGGGAATAATCTGAGTCTAGAGTTAAATAGCAGGACCTTCTGTCCTGGTTCAAAGACTCTAGATGATAACTTTCTGTCATGCCACCTTTTTGCTTTCTCTTTGTAAATCTTAGCATTTTCGAAAGCATTGAGTCTGAATTCCTCTAGCTCATTCAGCTGGAGCAATCTTTTCTCTCCAGCTAATTTGGCATCAAAGGTTAGGAATCTGGTTACCCAGTAGGCCTTATGCTCCAGTTCCACGGGCAGATGATAGGCCTTACCATACACAAGCTGGTATGGAGAGGTCCCTATAGGAGTCTTGAATGCTGTTCTGTATGCCCACAGAGCATCATCCAAGCTTCTTGCCCAATCCCTTCTACGGGTACTTACAGTCTATTCCAGGATTCTTTTTAGTTCTCTATTAGAGACTTTAACCTGCCCATTTGTCTGTGGATGATATGGAGTTGCTACCTTGTGGCTAATTCCATATCGGACCATATGGAGTTGCCCTTTTTGGGGACAACTTAGACAGGGCTCACCCAGGGGCTATCAGAAATAGGATAAATAATCCCAGCCTCCAGTAACTTGGTGACCTCTTTCTGCACCACCTCCTTCATGGCTGGATTTAGCCGCCTTTGTGGTTGAACCACTGGTTTAGCATCGTCCTCCAATAGGATCTTGTGCATGCATCTTGCTGGGCTAATGCCCTTAAGATCACTTATGGACCACCCAAGAGCTGTCTTGTGTGTCCTTAGCACTTGAAGTAGTGCTTTCTCTTCCTGTGGATTTAAAGCAGAGCTTATGATCACCGGAAAAGTGTCACCTTCTCCCAGAAATGCATATTTCTGGGATGGTGGTAGTGGTTTGAGCTCGGGTTTAGGAGGTTTCTCCTCTTCCTGAGGAATTTTCTGAGGCTCTTTTATTTCCTTTGATTCCTCCAGATCAGGCTGAACATCCTTAAAGATGTCTTCTAGCTCTGATTCAAGACTCTCAGCCATGTTGATCTCCTCTACTAGGGAGTCAATAATATCAACACTCATGCAGTATTTTGATGTGTCTGGATGCTTCATTGCCTCAACAGCATTCAGCCTGAACTCATCCTCATTGACTCTCAAGGTCATTTCCCCTTTTTGGACATCAATTAGGGTTCGTCCAGTTGCTAGGAAAGGTCTTCCTAGAATGAGAGTTGCACTCTTGTGCTCCTCCATTTCTAGCATTACAAAGTCAGTGGAGAAGGCAAATGGCCCAACCTTGACAATCATGTCTTCAATTATGCCTGATGGATATTTAATGCAGCCATCAGCAAGTTGAAGACATATCCAGGTTGGTTTGACCTCTTCAGACAAGCCAAGCTTTCTGATAGTGGATGCAGGGATTAGATTGATACTTGCCCCAAGGTCACATAGAGCTTTCGGGATCCTTAAGCTTTTCTGGTAAGCTTGTTAGAATGACTGCACTGCATTCTTCAGTGAGAAAAACTTTTTCTGTTTCTCTCCAATCCTTCTTATGACTTAAGATCTCTTTCATGAACTTAGCATAAGAGGGTATTTGCTTAAGTGCCTCTGCAAATGGAATCTTTATTTCAAGAGTCCTGAGATAGTCTGCAAAGCGGGAAAATTGTTTATCCTGTTCTGTTTGGCAGAGTTTCTGAGGATAAGGCATTTTGGCTTTATATTCTTCAACCTTAGTTACTGCAAGTTTATTTCCTACAGAGGTAGGTTGAGAAGCCTTCTTGAGGGAGTTATTATCAGCACTTGCAGGTGTCTGATCTCTCACTGGCGTTTGAACGCCAGAACTGGACATGGATTGGGCGTTTAACGCCAGTTTTTCACCCTTTTCTGGCATTTGAACGCCAGATTTATTCCTCTCTGGGATCTTACTGTCCTCAGAGGGATTTTGGGTAGCAGGTTGCTCATCCTCTGTCAGCTGTTTTTTTCTTGGCTTTCTGCTGCTTTGGGTTGAGGTATTTAATGTTTTTCCACTTCTTAATTGAACTGCTTGGCACTCTTCTGTTATCTATTTCTCTAACTGCTGTTTTGTCTGATTCAATTGTGATTCCATATCTTTGTTAGCGTTTTTGGTTTCTTGTAGCATCTCCTTAAATTCTGCTAACTGCCTTGTTATAGAAGATAGTTGTTGATTGAGTTCAGCAACTTGTTCCTGAGGACTAAAGTCAGTTGATACTGCCTTAGCTTCTTCTTTCATGGAGGACTCATTACTTATGTACAGATTCTGATTTCTAGCAACTATATTGATAAGCTCTTGAGCCTCTTCAATAGTCTTTCTCATGTGTATAGATCCACCAGCTGAGTGGTCTAGAGATATCTGAACTTTTTCTGTAAGCCTATAGTAGAAGATGTCTAACTGCACCCACTCTGAAAATATTTCGGAGGGGCATTTCCTTATCATCCCTCTGTACCTCTCCCAGGCGTTATAAAGGGATTCATCATCCTCTTGTTTAAAGCCTTGGATGTCCAGCCTTAGATGTGTCATCCTTTTTGGAGGGAAATATTGATTCAGGAATTTGTCTGATAACTGTTTCCATGTTCTTATGCTTGCTGTAGGTTGGTTATTTAACCACCTCTTAGCTTGATCTTTTACAGCAAATGAAAACAGTAATAATATGTAGACATCTTGATCCAATTTCTTGTCACGTACTATGTCAGTAATTTGCAAGAACTGTGCCAGAAACTCAGTAGGTTCTTCCTGTGGAAGACTGGAATACTGGCAATTTTGTTGCACCATGACAATGAGCTGAGGATATAGCTCAAAACTGCTTGCTTTGATGGGAGGTATACAGATACTACTCCCGTATGCAGCGGTAATGGGGTTAGCATATGACCCCAGAGTCCTTCTGGACTGTTCATTTCCACTTATGTCCATGATGGAGAAAAGAGAATTGATGTGAATTGCAAGTAAAATATATATTTTTTTTTATTTTATATAATTTAAGGCAAACCGAATAATTAAAAAAATAAGATAAAATAAAATAATTAGAAATCAAAATATACATTTTGAAACTAAAAGAAAAAGGAAAAAATAAATTCGAAAACTAAATTAATTACTTAATTAAGAGGATTTGAAAAACTTTGGATATGATTTTTGAAAAAGATTTTGAATTTTAAAACTAAAACAAGATAAAATAAAAACTTTTAAAATAGAAATATGAATTTTTAAATGAGATTTTCGAAAATTCAATTAGATAGAGAGAAAATATATTTTTGAAATTAGTGAGGAAAGAGAAAAACAATAAAATGACACCAAACTTAGAATTTTTAGATCAAAACAAAGAAAACAAATAGGAAAACTTTGAATATCAAGATGAACACCAAAAGCAACTTTTGAAAAATTTTTATGAAAACTAAAACACAGAGGACACCAAACTTAAAAATTTTTGTACTTTGAACACTAATAATTCGAAAAAATGAAAGAAAAATTAACTTATGCAATTGACACCAAATTTAAAATATAAAATTAAACTCAAACGGAAGACTCTAAACCAAAAAGAAAAATTTTTCCTAATCTAAGCAACAAAATAAACCGTCAGTTGTCCAAACTCGAACAATCCCCGGCAACAGCGCCAAAAACTTGGTGCACGAAATCACAATTACACTTTTGCAATTCCGTACAACTAACCAGCAAGTGCACTAGGTCGCCCAAGTAATACCTTACGTGAGTAAGGGTCGATCCCACGGAGATTGTCGGCTTAAAGCAATCTATGGTTATCTTGTAAATCTTAGTCAGGAGATTGATAGTGAAAAGAGTTTTGTTTGTAAAAAGTAAAAGAACATGAAAAGAATAATACTTGTTATGCAGTAATGGAGAGCAGGTTGAGGTTTTGGAGATGCTCTGTCTTCTGAATCTCTGCTTTCCTTCTGTGTCTTCTTCACGCACGCAAGGCTCCTTCCATGGCAAGCTGTATGTTGGTGGATCACCGTTGTTATTGGCTATCATCCGTCCTCTCAGTGAAAATGGTCCAAATGCGCTGTCACCGCACGTCTAATCATCTGTCGGTTCTCACTCATCTTGGAATAAGATCCATTGATCCTTTTGCATCTGTCACTACGCCCAACACTTGCAAGTTTGAAGCTCGTCACAATCATTCCATCCCGGATCCTACTCGGAATACCACAGACAAGGTTTAGACTTTCCGGATCTCAAGAATGCTGCTAATTGATTCTAGCTTATACCACAACGACTCTGATCACACGGATTTGAATACTCTATTGTCAGGAGATACAATCAAACTTGTGAACCAGGAATCAAAGAGATACACACTCAATCTAATGTAGAACGGAAGTGGTTGTCAGGCATTCATTCATAAGTTGAGAATGGTGATGAGTGTCACGAATCATCACATTGATCATGTTGAAGTGCGAATGAATATCTTAGAATAGAAACACGCGTGATTGAATGAACAGAAATAATTGCATTAATCCATCAAGACACAGCAGAGCTCCTCACCCCCAACCATGAGGTTTAGAGATTCATGCCGTAGAAGATACAAATCCAGATGTAAGATATCATGAGGTACAAAACAAATCTCTAAAAGTAGTTTTTAAACTAAACTAGTAGCTAGGGTTACAGAAAATAAGTAACTAAGTGCAGATAGTGCAGAAATTCACTTCCGGGACCCACTTAGTGTGTGCTTGGGCTGAGTATTAAAGCTTTCACGTGTAGAGACTCTTCTTGGAGTTAAACGCCAGCTTTGGTGCCAGTTTGGGCGTTTAACTCCAGCTTGTAACTCAGTTCTGGCGTTTAACGCCAGACTAGGGCAGGAAGTTGGCATTTAAACGCCAGTTTGAGTCATCAAAACTCGAGCAAAGTATGGACTATTATATATTACTGGAAAGCCCAGGATGTCTACTTTCCAACGCAATTGAGCGCGCGCCAATTGGGTCTCTGTAGCTCTAGAAAATTCATTTCGGGTGCAAGGAGGTCAGAATCTAACAGCATCTACAGTCCTTTTTCAGCCTCTGAATCATATTTTTGCTCAGGTCCCTCAATTTCAGCAAGAAAATACTTGAAATCACAGAAAAATACACAAACTCATAGTGAAATCCCAATCGATTAAAATTTTATCTTTGATTCGTTACATCCGTAGAGGATTGTGAAATCGTGTTTCTTAGAAAATCAATCGATTGAATTAACAAAACAATCGATTGGATTTAAGGTTTCCCATAACTCAATCGATTGAAATTTAGGTTACCACAAAACAATCGATTGAAAGTTGCAAGGCTGTATGGTTTGCCCAAAAATCAATCGATTGGTCATATTGCCCAATCAATTGAACTCATCAAAGCAATCTGGGTTTAGTTAATTCAATCGATTGGTTATGTTACCTAATCGATTGACTTACGCTATTAGAATGATATGTGAAAGTTTAATCGATTGGTATGATAATACAATCGATTGAAGTTTGTACGTGACTAATGGTATATCCAATTCAATCAATTGGTATGAGCATTCAATCGATTGAAATGTGACGTAAATAAGTTTTTTTCTGCATTCAATCGATAATGCGCTCTATATTAAGCCTGGTAACCATACATATTCATCCTCCCTCCCCTTTGTAAACATAACAGCACCATTTCTGCATAACCTCTCTTCTCTCTCTAAATCCAGAAAACTTCTATCTTCTTCTTCTCCAATCTCACCAACATCCACTCTAAACTACATACATATTATTAATCCTCATCCAAATCCCTACAAAACCCACTGAACCAATATCTACAAAATGGCCAGAACTAAAAACGGAAAAAGAGGTTGGGTTGAGGATGAAAGTTCTGCACTTCATCCTATTACATGGCAAGGTGGCTGCCATCTCTGAGGGCATTGAACAACTATGTGAAAAAGTTCGAGTCAAGGGCAATTGTTCCTCTCAGGTATTTCATTCATGATAGACACTATAATTTGGTCTGGAATGCTTTGCAAACATAGCACTTAACTGATTTTGTACAAAATAAGGATGATTATTATCCCCACTTAGCTAGGGCTGTTTATAGTACTTTGAATTATGTTGTTCCTGAAACTGATGAAAAGGGTGAGGAAGTAATGCCGCTGATTGAGTTTGATTTAGGGTCACGACATTATAGAGTTACTTTGGAACAATTAGATGAACAATGAAATTTAGTTTATCACGGGACAAAATTTACTAGAAGTATTACTGCAGATGAGGAATGGGGTGAATATAATAGATTGGTTGGTTTGTAGAGTCTGTAGTATGAGGATCCACATATGGATGCTAGAGATAATATAAGTTGCAGTGGTTTGGGTAATGAGCAGCGTATATTGATGTATTTATTTTCATACATGTTGATTCCAAGAAAACATAATCATGGAATTTTATTTAACGAAGATATTCTAGTACTTTGGGCTATGGTGACGGGAAAGGAGATAAACTGGCCTTATTTTATGGTTCATCATATGCTTGAAATGAAGAGAGGAAAATCAAGTGTTGGTTTAGGATATGTTTGCCAATGGACCAAGATTTTCAAATGGCTTGGAATTGACTTGAGTGAAGAGAAAAGTATCGTCTTGAGTAATGTAGCCAAGATTGATGACAACACTCTAAGACAGATGGGAATAGATCCAGATGCCCAAGAACCTCAGGTCTAAGGACAACCATAAGACTCTGAGGTGCAAGCACAACCCCAGGAATTCCCACCACCACCACCTCCTTCGCCAACAATGCGAGATTTGATGGATGAATTGCGAAGCATAAGATTATACATTGAGGGACAATTTGCTGAGATGAGGCAGCGTCAAGACAGGTAAACTGAAGCTATCAATCATCAAGGAGAAGCAATTGATCTTCTATACACTAATCTAGGCATCATAAACCCAAGGGGCATCATCCCAAGGCCTGGACCATGAAGAAAATGTGTCAAAGAATGAAGAAAATCTATTTCAGGGATTGAAATTATTTCAGTTGTTCTTAAAATCAATTGATATGCATTCAATCGATTGAATTAGGAAACCAATCGATTGAAGAATGCTTGCAATCCTCTTGTGTATGCATTCAATCGATTGTTTTATTGGTAAAATTGATTGAAGTATACTCAATTACTGATTCAATCGATTGTTTTGTTAATGAAATCGATTGAAGTATCCTCAATTATTGTTTCAATCGATTGGTAAGTGCTTGAACATGTACAGTACTATTCAACTAGATTTCTCATGTTTTCCATGATAATATTAATAGAATGGTTTGTTCCTGTTTTTATTTAACTATTACTGATCCGTCCAATATTATTATTATTATTATTATTATTATTATTATTATTATTATTATTATTATTATTATTATTATTATTATTATTATTTGAGTATTTATCAACTTAAAAATAATTATAGATAAGATATAATCATATGAATTAATAAAATTCACTTTGTTAAATTTTAAAATAAAAATCAAGATAAAATTCAATTTGTATTTGATTTTAACCAAAAGATAAGATAACATGAAAACTTTTAGAATTATTCACTTATTTTACAATTAAAAAAAATAAGAATTGAAATTTAACTATCTTTATTAGGTGTATATATATGTGCTCACACCGACTAATTTTTTATACTTTGGCAAATTATTTTAAATATTTATCATTCAACCAAATTTACTCATTTTTTTTTATTCTTCAATTGATAACAATCATGGATATTCCTCTTAATGAAGATTTAGTGTCCAATGATGCATGTAATACATAGAATATGTCACTGGCTACAGACTATGATCTTATCACAATTAATCTAGTTGATCAAATTGGAACTATAGTTCCCAATGCTAAGGTAAGACGTAATGGATTTTTATTTTCTAGTAGAATTTATTATGAGTAATTTAATCTTTTATTTTTTCTTTCTACATGATAACCTAGTCATCAATAACGATGTTATTCAAAATAAGGATCTAAATAAAAGTGAAGAATTGTCTATTAAAGTGGAAGAGGTCCTCCTTAGCATGCAGGTAATTTAAGTTGGCAAATAGTAATGCAATTTATATTATGTAATACATTTTATATATTATAAAAATTTTTTTGCTATTAGTTGTGATTAGAGAAATTTTTCTTTTTTTCCATTGACAATCTTATCAAAATAACCATCACTCTTTTTGTATTTTTACATTTATATAGAGTTATTTTACCTAAAATTTTTGTAGTCAATGAGAGTTGCAAACATGGCTCGAGACGAAAAAATTGATAAAATACTTAAATCTGTAAGCCGCATTGGACAATGATGACACAACTGAATCTGAACAATGATTTTGAGACTCTAACCAAACTTTCTTCGCAAAAAACACGTCCATTCCCAAATAGATTAAAGGCTAAGAATTCGGATATTGATATTCATACTGCTATATCGGATGATGAAGATGATCTTATTGAGTTGGATAAGAGGTCTTTCACTCACAATGATGCGTTCAACATCAAAATCAATATGGACAAACCAGTATCCCCAACTGTAAGAGCTGCAATGAAAAAGAAAAATATATCAAAGGTATATGCATGTGCAATAAAATTCATACATCATATTTATTAGTATATTTCTAACATGATAATAAGTGTTTACTGACCAATTTTTTTCTTAGGGTAAGACTATTATGGGGACACAGAAAAAATTACTGTTCACTCTCCCAGGCGAAGTTAGAAAGCCAAAAGATTGAGCCCAAATCATTCAATAAATCCAAGGCGTCTTATGCACCGAGACAACCTACAAAAGGCTATAGAAGACCTGTTTATTTCTTTTCTATTACCAACGTAATTACCTCTTAGGCACCAATCTTTAATTATCTAGTTTGTTATGAGTAGTGCTAATTAACCATCTAGTCTACAATGAGTATTGCTAATACTTTTGTGTTAAACCTTGTAGTCAATGAAGTGTAAATTTATGCCAACTCCAACCATGCGTCTTTTGGAAGATCAAAAAAGGTCTGTGCATATGCATTTTCAGCCTCACTAGATTCATCGTAAGTTAATTTGATATTATCCGTGTTGTCGATCAATGAGGACCCATCTAATGTGTTTTAGTTTTTAATTGATACAGTGAAGAACTTATGGTAATAGACACAATCAGAGCTACTAGATCAAACTTTGATCATTTCGTACATGACAGACCCATTACTGATAAGGTACACAAATCATCTATTAATTAATTTACATTTGATTTTTCGCACAATCTAGTAATATATTTGGATTATGGTTTAGATTTTTGAATTAGTGGCATTGAGATGCACTGATGAGCAATCTGATATAAGTTTCAAGACAACATGACAACTTCCACCGAGATTTGTGGTATGTTCTATAACACCTAACAAGATAATTCTACTGATTATAAGTTATAAATGTAATGCTGATAAAGAACCATGCTTTATCATGTACTGACAGTTATATGAATGCATTAATGTTTTTAGGTGGATGTCTTCAGCAAGATACATTTAAAGCAGAAGATGCAACAGCAACACTATATTTATAAATTTATGCAACTTACTGCTAATTTAAAATTTGTAAGATTTTTTTAGGATATTCTTTGTTGAATATAGTTTTTCCTTATCAACATACATAACTCACGGGTAAATTTTATGGTCTAGATATATGTTCCTATTCAAGAGGGTGACCACTAGTATCTAATGGTAATCTTGGTTGACGATTGCACAATCTATCACTTGGACACCCATCTTAATAATGATAGAATTCACTATCATGTACGTGTTATCAATACACTAGTAATGCCAAATTTTTTATTTTTAAGCTTATTTGCTGATATTTTGTTTTTAATCTTTAACTAGTTAATTGAAATCAGGCAAACGTACTGGAGCAAATCATCATGTCGAACTTTTACAAGGATGATGGTATTCAAGAGCATAATAAACAATTTCATGACTACAAAATTAAAAGGCCAGAAGATATACCTCAATGTAGTTCAAGTTGCTTGAGTAATGAAGTGGATGGATATGACTTTTAAGTTTAAACCAACGGGTAACAATAAGGTGAGCAGCCAAAACAAATCTCTAATATTTAATCCCTATTTTTTTGTACTAATTTATAATAAATAAGTTGCAGCTTGAGGATCACGATATTCGCATGATAACCGCTGTGCATTTACTCAAATGTCTGATCAACCAGAAGAAGTCACGAATTATAGCATCGGCCAATGAATTTTGAAATATGCACACAAACCATGAGATGTAAAGATAATAGTAGTAATCTAGATAAATTACAATACTTTGGTTATTGAGTATTTATTTGTTAGGTTTAGTGGATGTAGTTCTTTAGTTATTTTTCAATGACTTCTTAAATAGATATTTTTTGCTTTGTGACTTTTACAATTTTTCTGTATTTCTATGCTATATATATATATCTTAGTTTAAAAAAACTCATATTTTTATGATGAAGTAATGCCATTTTCAGTTATTATTTTAGCAATAATGTCATACAAATATTATGTCTTCTAAATTATATTTTATTTTATACAATTAATTTATTTTAAAAAAAATTATTTTTTTATTTGTTTGCATTCTATTTTTATATTTTCATATATTCAAGATTTGAACTAGTATGATAAATGATCTTTCAAGCCATGATAAGCGGATAATTTATACGCTTTTTGGCACTTTTAGTATGTTTTTAGTATATTTTAGTTAGTTTTTATTATATTTTTATTAGTTTTTATTTAAAATTCACTTTTTTGGACTTTACTATGAGTTTGTGTGTTTTTCTGTGATTTCAGGAATTTTCTGGTTGAAATTGAGGGACCTGAGCAAAAATCTGATTCAGAGGCTGAAAAAGGACTGCAGATGCTGTTGGATTCTGACCTCTCTGCACTCGAAGTGGATTTTCTGGAGCTACAGAAGCCCAATTGGCACGCTCTTAATTGCGTTGGAAAGTAGACATTCTGGGCTTTTCAGAAATATATAATAATTCATACTTTGCCCAAGATTTGATGGCCCAAACTGGCATTCCAAGTCAGCTTAAGAATTCTGGCGTTTAACGCCAGAATTGGCATAAAAGCTGGAGTTAAACGCCCAAACTGGCACAAAAGCTGGCGTTTAACTCCAAGAAAAGTCTCTACACATGAAAGCTTCAATGCTCAGCCCAAGCACACACCAAGTGGGCCCCGGATGTGGATTTTTACACTAAACACCCTAGCTTACTCATTTTCTGTAACCCTAGGTCACTAGTTTACTATAAAAACTACTTTTAGTAATTCATCTTGTACCTCATGACACTCTACACGTTTCATATTGTATCTTCTACGGCATGAGTCTCTAAACCCCATTGTTTGGGGTGAGGAGTTCTACTGTATTTTGATGAATTAATGCAATTACTACTGTTTTCCATTCTATCATGCTTGCTTCTATTCTAAGATATTCATTCGCACTTCAACCTGATGAATGTGATGATCCGTGACACTCATCATCATTCTCACCTATGAACGCGTGCCAGACAACCACTTCCGTTCTACATGCAATCAAGCTTGAATGTGTATCTCTTGGGTTTCTAATCTAAAATTGAAACCTTCGTGGTATAGGCTAGAATTATTGGCGGTCATTCTTGAGATCCGGAAAGTCTAAACCTTGTCTGTGGTATTCCGAGTAGGATCTGGAAAGGGATGACTGTGACGAGCTTCAAACTCGCGATTGTTGGGCGTGTGACAGACGCAAAAGGATCAATGGATCCTATTCCAACATGATCGAGAACCGACAGATGATTAGCCGTGCGGTGACAGCGCATTTGGCATATTTTCACTGAGAGGACGGGAAGTAGCCATTGACAACGGTGATGCCCAACATAAAGCTTGCCATGGAAGGAGCCTTGCGTGTGTGAAGAAGAAGATAGTAGGAAAGCAGAGATTCAGGGGACGGAGCATCTCCAAAACCTCAACCTGTTCTCCATTACTGCAAAACAAGTATTTATTTCATGTTCTTTTACTTTTTATAATTAAATCTGAGAATTATTGATATCCTGACTAAGAGTTACAAGATAACCATAGCTTGCTTCAAGCCGACAATCTCCGTGGGATCGACCCTTACTCACGTAAGGTATTACTTGGACGACCCAGTGCACTTGCTGGTTAGTTGTGCGGAATTGCAAAAGTGTGATTGTGATTTCGTGCACCAAGTTTTTGGCGCCGTTGCCAGGGTATGTTCGAGTTTGGACAACTGACGGTTTATCTTGTTGCTTAGATTAGGAATATTTTATTTTTGTTGGTTTAGAGTCTTTTATTTGAGTTTAGTTTCATATTTTAAGTTCGGTGTCAATTGCATGCTTTTACTTTCTTTTAATTTTTCGAATTTGCATACTCTTAGTTGTTTCTTGATCTTTAAAAATTCTAAGGTTGGTGTCTTCTTTTTGTTTTCCTTTAATTTTTCGAAAATTTGTGTTTGATTTTCTAAAAATTTTAAGTTTGGTGTGTGATGAACGGATAATTTATACACTTTTTGGCATTGTTTTTAGTATGTTTTTAGTAGAATCTAGTTACTTTTAGGGATGTTTTCATTAGTTTTTATGTTAAATTCATATTTCTGGACTTTACTATGAGTTTGTGTGTTTTTCTGTGATTTCAGGTATTTTCTGGCTGAAATTGAGGGACTTGAGCAAAAATCAGATTCAGAGGTTGAAGAAGGACTGCTGATGCTATTGGATTCTGACCTCCCTGCACTCAAAGTGGATTTTCTAGAGCTACAGAACTCAAAATGACGCGCTTCCAATTGCGATGGAAAGTAGACATCCAGGGCTTTCCAGCAATGTATAATAGTCCATACTTTTAACGAGTTTAGATGACGTAAAAGGGCGTTAAACGCCAGTTTTACGCTGCTGTCTAGAGTTAAACGCCAGAAACAAGTCACAAACCAGAGTTGAACGCCAGAAATACGTTACAACCTGGCGTTCAACTCCAGAAAGAGCCTCTGCACGTGTAACATTTAAGCTCAGCCCAAGCACACACCAAGTAGGCCCCGGAAGTGGATTTATGCATCAATTACTTACTTCTGTAAACCCTAGTAGCTAGTTTATTATAAATAGGACTTTTTACTATTGTATTAGACATCTTGGAACCATCTTTTGATCATTTTTAGATCTCTAGACCTCCATGGGAGGCTGGCCATTCGGCCATGCTTACCCTCTATTCACTTATGTATTTTTAACGGTAGAGTTTCTACACTCCATAGATTAATGTGTGGAGCTCTGCTGTTCCTCAAAGATTAATGCAAAGTACTACTATTTTTCTATTCAATTCAACTTATTCCGCTTCTAAGATATTTCATTCGCACTTCAACCTGAATGTGATGAACGTGACAATCATCATCATTCCCTATGAACGCGTGCCTGACAACCACTTCTGTTCTACCTTAGATTGAATGAGTATCTCTTGGATCTCTTAATCAGGATCTTCGTGGTATAAGCTAGATTGATGGCGGCATTCATGAGAGTCCGAAAAGTCTAAACCTTGTCTGTGGTATTCCGAGTAGGATTCAGGGATTGAATGACTGTGACGAGCTTCAAACTCGCGAGTGCTGGGCGTAGTGACAGACGCAAAAGGAGGGTGAATCCTATTCCAGTATGATCGAGAACCTCAGATGATTAGCCGTGCTGTGACAGAGCATTTGGACCATTTTCACAAGAGGATGGGATGCAGCCATTGACAAGGGTGATGCCTCCAGACGATTAGCCATGCAGTGACAGCGGATCGGACCATTTTCCAGAGAGGATCAAAAGTAGCCATTGACAACGGTGATGTCCTTACATAAAGCCAGCCATAGAAAGGAGTAAGACTGATTGGATGAAGACAGCAGGAAAGCAGAGGTTTGGAGGGACGAAAGCATCTCCATGCATTTATCTAAAATTCTCACCAAGAATTTACATAAGTATTTCTATCCCTATTTTATTATTAATATTCGAAAACTCCATAACCACTCTATATCCGCCTGACTGAGATTTACAAGATGACCATAGCTTGCTTCATACCAACAATCTCCGTGGGATCGACCCTTTCTCGCGTAAGGTTTATTACTTGGACGACCCAGTGCACTTGCTGGTTAGTTGTGCGAAGTTGTGATAAAAAGTTGAGATTACAATTGAGCGTACCATGTTGATGGCGCCAGTGATGATCACAATTTCGTGCACCAAGTTTTTGGCGCCGTTGCCAGGGATTGTTCGAGTTTGGACAACTGACGGTTCATCTTGTTGCTCAGATTAGGTAATTTTCTTTTTGTTTTATTTTCAAAAAAAATTTTCAAAAATCTTTCAAAAAAATTTCTCCTTTATTTTCGAAAAATTTTTTAAAATAAAAATGTTTTCAAAAATATATTTTTCTTCAGAATTTTTAAGAATGAATTCTAGAGTTTCATGAAGCATGTTGAAGCATGCTGGCTATAAAACCATGTCTAAATTCTTTTGGACAAAGGTTTTGGCTTAAAATTGAATGAATTACTCCCATATTCATGCTAAAGCTTGACTGGCTATTAAGCCATGTCTAACCCTTTGATTGGAGCTTTAGACTAAAAAGCATAAGATTCCTGGAATTCATATTAAAAATTTTGGAATCCTTATTTTTATTTTTATTTTTCAAAATGATTTTCGAAAAAAATTTTTTTAAAGAAAATACAAAAAAAAATTATAAAATCATAAAAATAAAAAATATTTCATGTTTCTTGTTTGAGTCTTGAGTCAAGTTGAAAGTTTGGTGTCAATTGCATATTTGCATGTTCATCTTGCATTTTTCCAAAAATTCATGCATTCATGGTGTTCTTCATGATCTTCAAGTTGTTCTTGGTAAGTCTTCTTGTTTGATCTTGATGTTTTCTTGTTTTGCATCTTTTCTTGTTTTTCATGTGCATTTTTGCATTCATAGAGTCTAAACATGAAAGATTTCTAAGTTTGGTGTCTTGCATGTTTTCTTTGCATATAAAAATTTTCAAAAATAAGTTCTTGATGTTCATCTTGACATTCAAAGTGTTCTTGGTGTTCATCTTGACATTCATAGCATTCTTGCATGCATTCATTATTTTGATCCAAAATTTTCATGCATTGAGTCTTTTTCATGTTTTTCCCTCTCATCACTAAAAATTCAAAAATAAAAAAAAAATTATCTTTCCCTTTTTCTCTCATCAAATTCAAAAATTTGAGTTGACTTTTTCAAAAATTTTTAAAATCTAGTTGTTTTTATGAGTCAAATCAAATTTTCAATTTTAAAATCTTATCTTTTTCAAAACCTTTTTCAAAAATCAAATCTTTTTCATTTTTCTTAGTTATTTTCGAAAATTATAAAAATATTTTTCAAAAATCTTTTTCTTAATTTTATCTCATAATTTTCGAAAATAACATCATCAATTAATGTTTTGATTCAAAAATTTCAAGTTTGTTACTTGCTTGTTAAGAAAGATTCAAACTTTGAGTTCTAGAATCATATCTTGTGATTTCTTGTGAATCAAGTCATTAATTGTGATTTTAAAAATCAAATCTTTTTCAAAACTAATTTCAATCATATCTTTTCAAAAATATCTTCTTATCTTATCTTTTTCAAAAATTTGATTTCAAAATATCTTTTCTAACTTCCTAACTTCTTATCTTTTCAAAATTTGTTTCAACTAACTAACTAACTTTTTGTTTGTTTCTTATCTTTTTCAAAACTACCTAACTAACTCTCTCTCTCTAATTTTCGAAAATATCTCTCCTCTTTTTCAAAATTTCTTTTTAAATTAACTTATTATTTTAACTTTTGATTTTAAAATTTCGAAAATTACTAACCTTTTTCAAAAACTATTTTTGAAAATCACTAACCCTTTTTCAAAAATAATTTTCGAAAATCCTTCTCCCTCATCTCCTTCTAATTATTTATTCATCTACTAACACTTCTCTTCATCTCACATCACTGCTCCTATCCTATACCCTTGTGTTTGGATTCTTCATTTTTCTTCACCCCTATTCCTTTTCTTTTTCTACTAACAATAAAGAACCTCTTTACTGTGACATAGAGGATTCCTCTTCTTTTCTTGTTCTCTTCTCTTTCTTATGAGCAGGAACAAGGAAAAAGGCATTCTTGTTGAAGCTGATCCAGAACCTGAAAGGACTCTGAAAAGGAAACTAAGAGAAGCTAAATTACAACAATCCAGAGACAACCTTATTGAAAATTTTGAACAAGTAAAGGAGATGGCAGCCGAACCCAACAACAATAATGCAAGGAGGATGCTTGGTGACTTTACTGCACCAAGTTCCAATTTACATGGAAGAAGCATCTCCATTCCTGCCATTGGAGCAAACAACTTTGAGCTGAAACCTCAATTAGTTTCTCTGATGCAGCAGAACTGCAAGTTTCATAGACTTCCATCTGAAGATCCTTTTCAGTTCTTAACTGAATTCTTGCAGATCTGTGATACTGTTAAGACTAATGGAGTAGATCCTGAAGTCTACAGGCTCATGCTTTTCCCTTTTGCTGTAAGAGACAGAGCTAGAGTGTGGTTGGACTCTCAACCCAAAGGCAGCCTAAACTCTTGGGATAAGCTGGTCACGGCTTTCTTAGCCATGTTCTTTCCTCCTCAAAAGCTGAGCAAGCTTAGAGTGGATGTTCAAACCTTCAGACAGAAAGAAGGTGAATCCCTCTATGAAGCTTGGGAAAGATACAAGCAGCTGACCAAAAAGTGTCCTTCTGACATGCTTTCAGAATGGACCATCCTGGATATATTATATGATGGTTTATCTGAGCTATCAAAGATGTCATTGGATACCTCTGTAGGTGGATCCATTCACTTAAAGAAAACGCCTACAGAAGCTCAAGAACTCATTGACATGGTTGCTAATAACCAGTTCATGCACACTTCTGAGAGGAATCCTGTGAGTAATGGGATGCCTATGAAGAAGGGAGTTCTTGAAATTGATACTCTGAATGCCATATTGGCTCAGAATAAAATATTGACTCAGCAAGTCAATATGATTTCTCAGAGTCTGAATGGAATGCAAGCTGCATCCAACAATACTCAAGAGGCATCTTCTGAAGAAGAAGCTTATGATCCTGAGAACCCTGCAATAGCAGAGGTGAATTACTTAGGCGAACCTTATGGAAACACCTATAATCCATCATGGAGAAATCATCCAAATCTCTCATGGAAGGATCAACAAAAGCCTCAACAAGGCTTTAATAATGGTGGAAGATACAGGTTTAGCAATAGCAAGCCTTTTCCATCATCTACTCAGCAACAGACAGAGAACTCTAAACAGAATACCTCTAAATTAGCAAACTTAGTCTCTGATCTATCTAAGGCCACTATAAGTTTCATGAATGAAACAAGGTCTTCCATTAGAAATTTGGAGGCATAAGTGGGCCAGCTGAGTAAAAGGATCATTGAAATCCCTCCTAGTACTCTCCCAAGCAATACAGAAGAGAATCCAAAAGGAGAATGCAAGGCCATTGAATTAATTACCATGGCCGAACCTGTAAGGGTGGGAGAGGACGTGAATCCCAGTGAGGAAGACCTCTTGGGACGCCCAGTGATCAATAAGGAGCTTCCCTCTGAGGAACCAAAAGAATCTGAGGCTCAACTAGAGACCATAGAGATTCCATTAAACCTCCTTATGCCATTCATGAGCTCTGATGAGTATTCCTCTTCTGAAGAGAATGAGGATGTTACTAAAGAGCAAGTCACCAAGTACCTTGGTGCAATCATGAAGCTGAATGCCAAATTATTTGGTATTGAGACTTGGGAAGATGAACCTCCCTTGTTCACCAATGAACTAAGTGATCTGGATCAACTGACATTGCCTCAAAAGAAACAGGATCCTGGAAAGTTCTTAATACCTTGTACCATAGGCACCATGATCTTTAAGGCTCTGTGTGACCTTGGTTCAGAAATAAATCTCATGCCCCTCTCTGTAATAGAGAAACTGGGAATCTTTGGGGTGCAAGCTGCTAAAATCTCATTAGAGATGGCAGACAATTCAAGAAAACAGGCTTATGGACAAGTAGAGGACGTGTTAGTAATGGTTGAAGGCCTTTACATCCCTACTGATTTCATAGTCCTAGACACTGGGAAGGATGAGGATGAATTCATCATCCTTGGAAGACCCTTCCTAGCCACAGCAAGAGCTGTGATTGATGTGGACAGAGGAGAATTGATCCTTCAATTAAATGAGGACAACCTTGTGTTTAAAACTCAAGGATCTCTCTCTATACCCATGGAGAGGAAGCACAATAAGCTTCTCTCAAAGCAGAGTCAAACAAAGCCTCCACAGTCAAACTCTAAGTTTGGTGTTGGGAGGCCACAACCAAACTCTAAGTTTGGTGTCAAACCCCCATATCCAAACTCTAAGTTTGGTGTTGGGAGGTCTCAACAAAGCTCTGCACATCTGTGAAGCCCCATGAGAGCCCATTGTCAAGCTATTGACATTAAAGAAGCGCTTGTTGGGAGGCAACCCAATGTTTATTTATCTAATTTTCATTGTTTTTCATGTTTTATTAGGTTCATGATCATGTGGAGTCACAAAATAAATATAAAAAATTGAAAACAGAATAAAAAATAACCGAAGAAAAATCACACCCTGGAGGAAGACCTTACTGGCGTTTAAACGCCAGTAATAAGCATGTTTTGGGCGTTCAACGCCAGAACAGAGCATGGTTCTGGCGCTGAACGCCAGAAATGGGCAGCATCTAGGCGTTTGAATGCCAGAAATGCACCCTGGAGAAGAGCTGGCACTGAACGCCCAGAACAAGCATGGTTCTGGCGTTCAACGCCAGAAATGGGCAACAAATGGGCGTTCAACGCCCAAAACAAGCACCAATCTGGCGCTGAACGCCCAGAGTTGTGTGCAGGGGCATTTTGCATGCCTAATTTGGTGCAAGGTTGTAAATCCTTGAACACCTCAGGATCTGTGGACCTCACAGGATCACCTCAGGATCTGTGAACCCCATAGGATCCCCACCTACCTCCACTCACTTCTTCTCACCCCTCTTTCACACAATCCCATAAACACTCTTCCCCAAAACTCTTCACCAATCACCTCAATCTCTCTTCCCTATCACCACTTCACCACTCACATCCATCCACTCTTCCCCATAAACCTCCCCTATATATAGCCCTCCATTACTCCTCATTTTCACACAACACAACCCTCTCTTCCCTTTCTTGGCCGAAACACAACCCCTTCTCCCTCTCCTCTATTTCTTCTTCTTCTTCATCTATTCTTTTTTTTTTGGTCGAGGGCGAGCAAAATTCTAAGTTTGGTGTGGTAAAAGCATAAGCTTTTTGTTTTTCCATTACCATTGAATGGCACCTAAGACCGGAGAATCCTCTAGAAAAGGGAAAGGGAAGACAAAAGCTTCCACCTCTGAGTCATGGGAGATGGAAAGATTCATCTCCAAAGCTCATCAAGACCACTTCTATGATGTTGTGGCCAAGAAGAAGGTGATCCCTGAGGTCCCTTTCAAGCTCAAGAAGAATGAGTATCCAGAGATCCGACATGAAATCTATAGAAGAGGTTGGGAAGTCCTAACAAACCCCATCCAACAAGTCGGCATCCTAATGGTTCAAGAGTTCTATGCCAATGCATGGATCACTAGGAACCATGATCAAAGTAAGAACCCGAATCCAAAAAATTATGTTACAATGCTTCGGGGGAAATACTTAGATTTTAGCCCGGAGAATGTGAGGTTGGCGTTTAACTTGCCTATGATGCAAGGAGATGAGCGCCCCTACACTAGAAGGGTCAACTTTAATCAAAGGTTGGACCAAGTCCTCATGGACATATGTGTGGAAGGAGCTCAATGGAAGATTGACTCCAAAGGCAAGCCGGTTCAACTAAGAAGACTGGACCTCAAACCTATGGCTAGAGGATGGTTGGAGTTCATCCAACGCTCCATCATCCCCACTAGCAACTGATCTGAAGTTACTGTGGATCGGGCTATCATGATTCATAGCATCATGATTGGAGAGGAAGTAGAAGTTCATGAAGTCATCTCCCTTGAACTCTACAAAATAGCCGAAAAGTCCTCCCCCATGGCAAGGCTAGCTTTTCCTCATCTTATTTGCCATCTATGTTACTCAGCTGGAGCTTTCATAGAAGGAGACATTCCCATTAAGGAAGAGAAGCCCATCACTAAGAAAAGGATGGAGCAAGCAAGAGAGCCCATTCATGGAGCTCAATAGGCGCAGGAAGCTCATCACCATGAGATCCCGGAGATGCCTCAAATGCATTTTCCTCCACAAAACTATTGGGAGCAAATCAACACCTCCCTAGGAGAATTAAGTTCCAACATGGGACAACTAAGGGTGGAACATCAAGAGCACTCCATTTTCCTTCATGAAATAAGAGAAGACCAAAAAGCAATGAGGGAGGAGCAACAAAGGCAAGGAAGAGACATAGAAGAGCTCAAGGACATCATTGGTTCCTCAAGAAGGAAACGCCACCATCACTAAGGTGGACTCATTCCTTGTTCTTACATTCTCTATTTTACGTTTTCTATGTTAAGTGCTTATCTATGTTTGTGTCTTCATTACATGATCATTAGTAGTTAGTAACTATGTCTTAAAGTTATGAATGTCCTATGAATCCATCACCTCTCTTAAATGAAAAATATTTTAATTCAAAAGAACAAGAAGTACATGAGTTTCAAATTTATCCTTGAACTTAGTTTAATTATATTGATGTGGTGACAATGCTTCTTGTTTTCTGAATGAATGCTTGAACAGTGCATATGTCTTTTGAAGTTGTTGTTTAAGAATGTTAAATATGTTGGCTCTTGAAAGAATGATGACAAGGAGACATGTTATTTGATAATCTGAAAAATCATAAAAATGATTCTTGAAGCAAGAAAAAGCAGCAAAGAACAAAGCTTGTAGAAAAAAAAAAACAAAATAGGCGAAAAAAAATAGAAAGAAAAAGAAAAAAGCAAGCAGAAAAAGCCAAAAGCTCTTAAAACCAAGAGGCAAGAGCAAAAAGCCAATAACCTTTAAAACCAAAAGGCAAGGGCAAATAAAAGCGATCCCAAGGCTTTTAGCATCAGTGGATAGGAGGGCCTAAAGGAATAAAATCCTGGTCTAAGCGGCTAAACCAAGCTGTCCCTAACCATGTGCTTGTGGCGTGAAGGTGTCAAGTGAAAACTTGAGACTGAGCAGTTAAAGTCAAGGTCCAAAGCAAAAAAAAAAAGAGTGTGCTTAAAAACCCTGGACACCTCTAATTGGGGACTTTAGCAAAGCTGAGTCACAATCTGAAAAGGTTCACCCAATTATGTGTCTGTGGCATTTATGTATCCGGTGGTAATACTGTAAAACAAAATGCTTAGGGCCACGGCCAAGACTCATAAAATAGCTGTGTTCAAGAATCATCATACTGAACTAGGAGAATCAATAACACTATCTGAACTCTGAGTTCCTATAGATGCCAATCATTCTGAACCTCAATGGATAAAGTGAGATGCCAAAACTATTCAAGAGGCAAAAAGCTACAAGTCCCGCTCATCTGATTGGAGCTATGTTTCATTGATAGTTTGGAATTTATAGTATATTTTCTTCTTTTTATCCTATTTGATTTTCAGTTGCTTGGGGACAAGCAACAATTTAAGTTTGGTGTTGTGATGAGCGGATAATTTATACGCTTTTTGGCATTGTTTTTAGTATGTTTTTAGTAGAATCTAGTTACTTTTAGGGATGTTTTCATTAGTTTTTATGTTAAATTCACATTTCTGGACTTTACTATGAGTTTGTGTGTTTTTCTGTGATTTCAGGTATTTTCTGGCTGAAATTGAGGGACTTGAGCAAAAATCAGATTCAGAGGTTGAAGAAGGACTGCTGATGCTGTTGGATTCTGACCTCCCTGCACTCAAAGTAAATTTTCTGGAGTTACAGAACTCAAAATGGCGCGCTTCTAATTGCGTTGGAAATTAGACATCCAGAGCTTTCTAGCAATGTATAATACTCCATACTTTGAACGATTTTAGATGACGTAAAAGGGCATTGAACGCCAGTTCTATGCTGCTGTCTAGAGTTAAACGCCAGAAACAAGTCACAAACCAGAGTTGAACGCCAGATATACGTTATAACCTGGCGTTCAACTCCAGAAAGAGCCTCTGCATGTGTAACATTCAAGCTCAGCCCAAGCACACACCAAGTGGGCCCCGGAAGTGGATTTATGCATCAATTACTTATTTCTGTAAACCCTAGTAGCTAGTTTATTATAAATAAGACTTTTTACTATTGTATTAGACATCTTGGAACCATCTTTTGATCATTTTTAGATCTCTAGACCTCCATGGGAGGCTGGCCATTCGGCCATGCTTACCTTCTATTCACTTATGTATTTTTAACGGTAGAGTTTCTACACTCCATAGATTAAGGTGTGGAGCTCTACTGTTCCTCAAAGATTAATGCAAAGTACTACTGTTTTTCTATTCAATTCAACTTATTCCGCTTCTAAGATATTCATTCGCACTTCAACCTGAATGTGATGAACGTGACAATCATCATCATTCCCTATGAACGCGTGCCTGACAACCACTTCTGTTCTACCTTAGATTGAATGAGTATCTCTTGGATCTCTTAATCAGGATCTTCGTGGTATAAGCTAGATTGATGGCGGCATTCATGAGAGTCCGGAAAGTCTAAACCTTGTCTGTGGTATTCCGAGTAGGATTCAGGGATTGAATGACTGTGACGAGCTTCAAACTCGCGAGTGCTGGGCGTAGTGACAGACGCAAAAGGAGGGTGAATCCTATTCCAGTATGACCGAGAACCTCAGATGATTAGCCGTGCTGTGACAGAGCATTTGGACCATTTTCACAAGAGGATGGGATGCAGCCATTGACAAGGGTGATGCCTCCAGATGATTAGCCATGCAGTGACAGCGCATCGGACCATTTTTCAGAGAGGATCAAAAGTAGCCATTGACAACGGTGATGTCCTTACATAAAGCCAGCCATAGAAAGGAGTAAGACTGATTGGATGAAGACAGCAGGAAAGTAGAGGTTTAGAGGGACGAAAGCATCTCCATGCATTTATCTGAAATTCTCACCAAGAATTTACATAAGTATTTCTATCCCTATTTTATTATTAATATTCGAAAACTCCATAACCACTCTATATCCGCCTGACTGAGATTTACAAGATGACCATAGCTTGCTTCATACCAACAATCTCCGTGGTATCGACCCTTACTCGCGTAAGGTTTATTACTTGGACGACCCAGTGCACTTGCTGGTTAGTTGTGCGAAGTTGTGATAAAAAGTTGAGATTACAATTGAGCGTACCATGTTGATGGCGCCAGTGTTGATCACAATTTCGTGCACCATGGTGTGTTTTTGTGCTTTTATTTACTTCAAAATTTTTCAAAAATTTGTTCTTGGTGTTCATCTTGATCTTCAAAGTGTTCTTGGTGTTCATCTTGACATTCAAAGTTTTCTTGTTTGTTCTCTTTGTTTTGATCTAAAGTTTCTAAGTTTAGTGTCGTTTTGTTGTTTTTCTCTTTCCTCATTAAAATTTAAAAATCAAAAAAATATCTTTTCCTTATTTTACTCATAATTTTCGAAAATTAGCATTAAAATAGTCAAAGATTTTCAAAATCATATCTTTTCTTTTTAATCAAGTCAAAATTCTAATTTCAAAAATTGATCTTTTCATATCTTTTTCAAAATAATTTTCAATCATATCTTTTGATTGCTAATTTCCAAAATCTTTTTAATCAATTAATTAATTTAGTTTTCAATTTGTTTTTATTTTCTTCTAATTTTCGAAAATTTTATTTTATCTTCCATTTATTTTGTTTTATTTTTTTCGGTTACTTTTAATTAATTAAAAAATTTTTTTTTTAAAAAAAATTCATATCAATTCCCTTTTCTCCATCATGGACATAAGTGGAAGTGAACAGTCCAGAAGGACTCTGGGGTCATATGCCAACCCCATTACAGCTGCATATGGGAGTAGCATCTGTATACCTCCCATCAAAGCAAGCAGTTTTGAGCTAAATCCTCAGCTCATTATCATGGTGCAGCGAAATTGCCAGTATTCTGGTCTTCCACAGGAAGAACCTACTGAGTTTCCGGCACAGTTCTTACAAATTGCTGACACAGTACGTGATAAAGAAGTGGATCCAGATGTCTACAGATTATTACTGTTTCTATTTGCTATAAAAGATCAAGCTAAGAGGTGGTTAAATAACCAACCCATAGCAAGCATAAAAACATGGAGACAGTTATCAGACAAATTCCTGAATCAATTTTACCCTCCAAAAAGGATGACACAGCTAAGGCTAGACATCCAAGGCTTTAAACAAGAGGATCATAAATCCCTTTATAATGCCTGGGAGAGGTATAGAGGGATGCTAAGGAAATGCCCCTCTGAAATATTTTCAGAGTGGGTACAGTTAGACATCTTCTACTATGGGCTTACAGAAAGAGCTCAAATGTCTCTAGACCACTCAGCTAGTGGATCTATACACATGAGAAAGACAATTGAAGAGGCTCAATAACTCATAGATACAGTTGCTAGAAATCAACATCTATACTCAAGCAATGAGCCCTCCAAAGAAAAAGAAGCTATGGTAGCAACTACTGATCATAATTTTCAAGAACAGATTGTTGAACTAAATCAGCAATTATTTCTAATGACAAAACAATTAGCAGAATTCAAGGAGATGCTCCAAGACACTAAAAATGCTAACAAGAATATAGAAGCACAATTAAATCAGACAAGACAGCAGCTATCTAAACAGATAACAGAAGAATGCCAAGCTGTTCAACTAAGGAGCGGGAAGACATTGAATAATTCAGTTCAAAGTAGCAAAAAGTCAAGAAAGGAACAAATGACAGAGGATGATCAAACCACTGTCCAAAATCCCTCTGAAGACAGCAAGAGCCCAGAGAGGAATAATTCTGGCGTTCAAATGCCAGAAAAGGGAGAAAAGTTGGCGTTAAACGCCCATTCCTTGCCCAGTTCTGGCGTTCAAATGCCAGAAAAGGGTGGGAAGCTGGCGTTAAATGCCCATGCTGCACCCAATCCTGGTGTTCAAATGCCAATGAGGGATCAGACACCTGCAAGTGCTGATAGTAACCCCTCTAAGAAGGCTTCTTCAACCACTTCTGTAGGGAATAAACCTGCAGCAACTAAGGTTGAAGAATATAAAGCCAAGTTGCCTTATCCTCAAAAACTCCCCCAAGCGGAACAAGATAAACAATTTGCCCACTTTGCAGATTATCTCAGGACTCTTGAGATAAAGATCCCGTTTGCAGAGGCACTTGAGCAAATACCCTCTTATGCTAAGTTCATGAAAGAGATCTTAAGTCATAAGAAGGATTGGAGAGAAACTGAAAAAGTGTTTCTCACTGAAGAATGCAGTGCAGTCATTCTGAAAAGCTTACCAGAAAAGCTTCAAGATCTAGGAAGCTTTGTGATACCATGCACATTAGAGGGTGCTTGTACTAAGACAGCTCTATGTGACCTTGGAGCAAGTATCAACCTAATATCCGCATCTACTATCAGAAAGCTTGGGTTGACTGAAGAAGTCAAACCAACCCGGATATGTCTTCAACTTGCTGATGGCTCCATTAAATATCCATCAGGCATAATTGAGGACATGATTGTCAAGGTTGGGCCATTTGCCTTTCCCACTGACTTTATAGTGCTGGAAATGGAGGAGCACAAGAGTGCAAATCTCATTCTAGGAAGACCTTTCCTAGCAACTGGACGAACTCTTATTGATGTACAAAAAGGGGAAGTGACCCTGAGAGTCAACGAGGATGAGTTCAAGTTAAATGCTGTCAAAGCTATGCAGCATCTAGACACATCAAATGACTGCATGAACACTGATATTATTGACTCTTTGGTGGAAGAGATCAATATGATTGAGAGTCTTGAATCAGAGCTAGAGGACATCTTTAAAGATGTTCAGCCTGATCTGGAGGAACTAGAGGAAATAAAAGAACCTCTAAAAATCCCTCAGGAAGAGGAGAAACCTCCTAAACCCGAGCTCAAACCACTACCACCATCCCTGAAATATGCATTTTTGGGAGAGGGTGACACTTTTCCAGTGATCATAAGCTCTGCTTTAAATCCACAAGAAAAGAAAGCACTAATTCAAGTGCTAAGGACACACAAGACAGCTCTTGGGTGGTCCATAAGTGATCTTAAGGGCATTAGCCCAGCAAGATGCATGCACAAGATCCTATTGGAGGATGATGCTAAGCCAGTGGTTCAACCACAGAGGCGGCTAAATCCAGCCATGAAGGAGGTGGTGCAGAAAGAGGTCACTAAGTTACTAGAGGCTGGGGTTATTTATCCTATTTCTAATAGCCCCTGGGTGAGCCCTGTCCAAGTTGTCCCCAAGAAGGGAGGCATGACAGTAGTTCATAATGAAAAGAATGAACTGGTTCCCACAAAAATAGTTACAGGGTGGCGTATGTGTATTGACTACAGAAGGCTCAATACAGCCACCAGAAAGGATCATTTTCTTTTACCATTCATAGACCAGATGCTAGAGAGACTAGCAGGCCATGAATACTACTGCTTTTTGGATGGCTATTCAAGCTACAACCAAATTGCAGTGGATCCTCAAGACCAAGAGAAAATAGCATTCACATGTCCATCTGGAGTATTCACTTACAGAAGAATGCCTTTTGGTTTGTGCAATGCACCTGCAACCTTTCAGAGGTGCATGCTCTCTATCTTCTCTGATATGGTAGAGAAGTCCCTGGAAGTCTTCATGAATGACTTCTCAGTATTTGGAGACTCATTCAGCTCCTGTCTTGATCATCTAGCACTTGTCCTGAAAAGGTGCCAAGAGACTAACCTGGTCTTAAATTGGGAAAAATGTCACTTTATGGTGACTGAAGGAATTTTCCTTGGGCCCAAAATTTCAAGCAAGGGAATAGAGGTGGATCAAGCCAAGGTAGAGGTGATTGAAAAATTACCACCACCTGCCAATGTTAAGGCAATCAGAAGCTTTCTAGGGCATGCAGGATTCTATAGGAGGTTCATAACGGATTTTTCAAAAATTGCAAAACCTCTAAGCAACCTGCTAGCTGCTGACACGCCATTTGTGTTTGATACAGAGTGTCTGTAGGCATTTGAAACCCTGAAAGCCAAGCTGGTCACAGCACCAAACATCTCTGCACCTGACTGGACATTACCATTCGAATTAATGTGTGATGCCAGTGACCATGCCATTGGTGCAGTGTTGGGACAAAGGCATAACAAGCTTCTGCATGTCATTTACTATGCCAGTCGTGTTCTAAATAACACACAGAAGAATTACACAACCACAGAAAAAGAGCTGCTAGTAGTGGTTTATGCCATTGACAAGTTTAGATCCTATTTAGTAGGATCAAAAGTGATTGTGTACATTGACCATGCTGCTCTTAAATATTTACTCACAAAGTAGGATTCAAAACCCAGGCTCATAAGATGGGTGTTGCTTCTGCAAGAGTTTGATATAGAAATAAGAGACAGAAAAGGGACAGAGAACCAGGTAGCTGATCACTTGTCCTGGATAGAACCAGTAGCTGGGGCGTCCCTCCCTTCTACTGAAATCTCTGAGACCTTTCCAGATGAGCAACTCTTTGCCATTCAGGAAGCACCATGGTTTGCAGACATTGCAAATTATAAAGTTATGAGGTTCATATCCCAGGAGTACAGTAGGGTGCAAAAGAAAAAACTAATTTCTGATGCAAAGTACTACTTGTGGGATGAACCATATCTCTTTAAGAGATGTGCAGACGGAATGATCCGCAGATGCATCCCTAGAGAGGAGGCACAGAAGATCCTGTGGCATTGCCATGGATCACAGTATGGAGGACATTTCGGAAGTGAGCGCACAACCACTAAAGTCCTCCAATGTGGCTTCTACTGGCCTACTCTCTATAGAGATGCCCGAGAGTTTGTGCGTAACTGTGACAGTTGCCAAAGAGCTGGCAACTTACCTCATGGTTACGCCATGCCTCAACAAGGGATCTTAGAGATTGAGTTGTTTGATGTATGGGGTATTGACTTCATGGGTCATTTCCCACCATCATACTCAAACACTTACATTCTGATGGCAGTAGACTACGTATCTAAATGGGTGGAGGCAATTGCCACACCCACTAATGATACCAAGACTGTGCTGAAGTTCCTCCAGAAACATATTTTCAGCAGATTTGGTGTTCCCAGAGTACTAATCAGTGATGGAGGCACCCATTTTTGCAATAAACAGCCTTACTCTACCATGGTCCGATATGAAATTAGCCACAAAGTAGCAATTCCGTATCATCCACAGACAAATGGGCAGGCTGAAGTCTCTAATAGAGAGCTAAAAAGAATCCTAGAACGGACTGTAATTTCCTGTAGAAAGGATTGGGCAAAGAGCTTGGATGATGCTCTGTGGGCATACAGAACAGCATTCAAGACTCCTATAGGAACCTCTCCATACCAGCTTGTGTATGGCAAGGCCTGTCATCTGCCCGTGGAACTGGAACATAAAGCCTACTGGGAAACCAGATTCCTAAACCTGGATGCTAAGTTAGCTGGTGAGAAAAGATTTCTCCAGCTAAATGAGCTAGAGGAGTTTAGACTTAATGCTTTTGAAAATGCAAAAATTTATAAGGAAAAAGCAAAAAAGTGGCATGACAAGAAATTGTCATCCAGAGTCTTTGAGCCAGGACAAAAAGTTCTGCTGTTCAACTCTAGGCTCAGATTATTCCCCGGGAAATTAAAATCCCGGTGGAGGGGACCATATGTGATTACAGGAGTGTCACCATATGGATATGTTGAGCTTCAAGATATTGATTTTGACAAAAAGTTCATTGTTAATGGACAAAGAATCAAACATTATCTTGAAAGCAATTTTGAGCAAGAATGCTCAAAACTGAGGCTTGAATGAAGCTCAGTAAAGGTCCAGCTAAAGACAATAAAGAAGCGCTTGCTGGGAGGCAACCCAGCCATTAGCAAGTTATTTGTTTTAAATAATACTTGTAGAAATTTGATATACACTTTCTTCAAAGGTTAATCATCAAAATTGAAGGAATTCACAGCGTTACAGAAGGATTCAGTGCAAAAAGCAGAGAAAAGGAGCTTGCTGACAAGAAAACACCAGTAAAGGGCATTTTGGGCGTTAAAAGCCAGAATGGGTACCATTCTGGCGTTTAACGCAAGTAAAGGTACCATTTTGGGCATTAAACGCTAGAATTGGCACCATTCTGGGCGTTTAACGCCAGAATTGCAGCATCCTGGGCGATCAGCAAAACGCCCAGTGATAAAGGGGTTTCTGGCATTTAACGCCAGCCATGGTACCTGGCTGGGCATTAAACGCCCATAATGGCCAACGATTGGGCGTTAAACGCCAGAATGGATACCATTCTGGGTGTTTAACGCTAGAAAGGCAGGGGGAGCAGATTTTGTTTCCAAATTCAAATTTTTTTTCAAATTTTCATGTTTTAACTCATAATTTTCTGCATAAACATGTTTCAAACTTTCATTATTCACCCTCAATTTTCAAAAATTCAACAATTCTCTAAATCTCTTTTTCTATTTTCTTTCAAATCCATCCCAAATCTTCTTCAAAAACTCAAGTATCTTTTCAATTTCTTTTCAAATCTTTTCAAACCCATCATATCATCTCTTATTTCTTAGATGCATAACCAAATTATCAGATTTAACCTCTTTATATCTTTTTCAATTGAAAATCTCATCTTTTTCATATCATGATTTTATTTTCTTCCACCAATCATATCTCTATGGCATATCTCTTTCAAAATTTTCGAAATCCCCCCTCCTCTTATAAATACACATTCGGCCATCCCCTCCTCTCCACCATTCGAATTTGCCTCTTCTCCTCTCTCTCCCCTTTCCTTTCTTTTGCTTGAGGGCAAGCAAACCTCTAAGTTTGGTGTGTTTTTCCGTGATCACTAAGCAAAGACTCATCAAGATCATGGCACCTAAGGGAAAGCAAACCAAATCAAGAGGCAAGAAAGAGAATACTCCAAAGAGTCTTTGGAATCAAGAGAGGCTCCTAACCAAAGAACATGCATACCATTACCACAAAATAATGGGTCTGAGGTTAGTGATCCCGGAAGTTAAATTCAATATGAAAGAAGTTGAATATCCGGAGATCCAAGAGCAAATTCGAAACAGAGGATGGGAAATTCTAGCTAATCCTGAAACAAAGGTTGGAAGAAAGATGGTTCAGGAATTCTACTCAAATCTGTGGCTAACAGATAAGCATAGAATAACTAGAACCGCCTTCCATACCTACCGAACCATGGTCAGAGGGAGGCTTATTTACTTCCATCTGGACAAAATAAGAGAGGTTTTCAAACTGCCTCAACTACAAGATGATCCAGAATCCTTTAATAGGAGAATGGTGAGAGTAGATAAGGGGTTGGATCAAGTTCTAGAGGATATATGCCTCCCTGGAACTAAGTGGATAACCAATTCAAAAGGTGTCCCAAACCAACTCAAGATGGGAGATCTCAAACCAGTTGCAAGAGGCTGGTTGGACTTTATTGGGCGTTCTATATTGCCTACTAGCAACCGCTCTGAGGTCACTGTCAAAAGAGTAGTGATGATTCATTGTATTATGCTTGGAAAAGAAGTGGAGATTCATCATCTGATTTCTTGTGAGATTTACACAATTGCAAACAAGAACTCCACTGAAGCCAAACTGGCCTACCCAAGCTTAATTTCTCTGCTATGTAAAGATACTGGTGTGAGGATGGGAGTAGATGAATTCATTCCAATCGAACACCCAATCACCAAGAAGTCAATGGAAGGACAAGTGCAAGACAACTCCATAAAAAGGAGGGCGCAGGAGTTCCTCCCAGAAATTCCTGAAATTGACTACTGGACCCACCTAGAAGCATCTGTTACCAAGCTACAAGAAGCTATGGAACAACTTAAGGAAGAACAGCAGAATCAAAGCTGCATGCTCTGCAAACTGTTGAAGGAACAGAAGAAGCAGGGGCGTGAGCTACAGGAGCTGAAGCGCCAGAAGCTCTCCCTTGAAGGACCAAGCACCCCACAGATTGAGGGAGAATCCACTTCTCAAGATCAAGGTTGTTGAGTCCTAACTCTGTGATAACCTTTATTATTAAGAGTCTATTTTAAGAGTCATTTATTTTTCTGTTTTTTTTTTACTTTTCTGTCTTCTATTATTATTAGTTTGCTCTTATATTTATTTTTAAGTTTTATTGTCATTCCATGATTAATAAAATTTAAAGTTTATGCCTTAAAGCTATGAATGTCCTATGAATCCATCACCTTTCTTAAAAAAAAGTGTTTTTAATTGAAAAAGAAAAAGAAGTACATGAATTTTAAATTTTAAAACAGTTTAATTATTTTGATGTGGTGGCAATACTCTTGTTTTCTGAATGAATGCTTGAACAGTGCATATGTTTGAATTTGTTGTTTATGAATGTTAAAATTGTTGGCTCTTGAAAGAATGATGGAAAAGGAGAAGTGTTATTGATAATCTGAAAAATGAAAAAAATTGATTCTTGAAGCAAGAAAAAGCAGCAAAAAAAAAGAGAAGAAAAAGAAAGAAAAAGCAAGCAGAAGAAGCCAATAGCCCTTTAAACCAAAAGGCAAGGGTAATAAAAAGGATCCAAGGCTTTGAGCATCAGTGGATAGGAGGGCCCTCAGGAATAAAATCCTGGCCTAAGCGGCTAAACCAAGCTGTCCCTGACCATGTGCTTGTGGCGTGAAGGTGTCAAGTGAAAACTTGAGACTGAGCGGTTAAAGTCGTGGTCCAAAGCAAAAAAGAGTGTGCTTAAGAGCTCTGGACACCTCTAATTGGGGACTTTAGCAAAGCTGAGTCACAATCTGAAAAGGTTCACCCAGTTATGTGTTTGTGGCATTTATGTATCCAGTGGTAACACTGGAAAACAAAATGCTTAGGGTTATGGCCAAAACTCATAAAGTAGCTGTGTTCAAGAATCAACATACTTAACTAGGAGAATCAATAACACTATCAGGATTCTGAGTTCCTATAGAAGCCAATCATTCTGAACTTCAAAGGATAAAGTGAGATGCCAAAACTGTTCAGAGGCAAAAAGCTAAAAGCCCCGCTCATCTAATTAATACTGATCTTCATAGATATTTTTGGAATTCATTGTATATTCTCTTCTTTTTATCCTATTTGATTTTCAGTTGCTTGGGGACAAGCAACAATTTAAGTTTGGTGTTGTGATGAGCGGATAATTTATACGCTTTTTGGCACTGTTTTTAGTATGTTTTTAGTATATTTTAGTTAGTTTTTATTATATTTTTATTAGTTTTTATTTAAAATTCACTTTTTTGGACTTTACTATGAGTTTGTGTATTTTTCTGTGATTTCAGGTATTTTCTAGCTGAAATTGAGGGACCTGAGCAAAAATCTGATTCAGAGGCTGAAAAAGGACTGCAGATGCTGTTGGATTCTGACCTCTCTGCACTCGAAGTGGATTTCCTGGAGCTACAGAGGCCCAATTGGTGCGCTCTTAATTGCGTTAGAAAGTAGACATCCTGGGCTTTCCAGAAATATATAATAATCTATACTTTGCCCAAGATTTGATGGCTCAAACTGGCATTCCAAGTCAGCTTAAGAATTCTGGCGTTTAACGCCAGAATTGGCATAAAAGATGGAGTTAAATGCCCAAACTGGCACAAAAGCTGGCGTTTAACTCCAAGAAAAGTCTCTACACATGAAAGATTCAATGCTCAGCCCAAGCACACACCAAGTGGGCCCTGGAAGTGAATTTTTACACTAAACACCCTAGCTTACTCATTTTCTGTAACCCTAGGTCACTAGTTTACTATAAAAACTAGTTTTAGTAATTCATCTTGTACCTCATGACACTTTACATGTTTCATATTGTATCTTCTACGGCATGAGTCTCTGAACCCCATTGTTGGGGGTGAGGAGTTCTGCTGTGTTTCGATGAATTAATGCAATTACTACTGTTTTCCATTCTATCATGCTTGCTTCTATTCTAAGATATTCATTTGCACTTCAACCTGATGAATGTGATGATCAGTGACACTCATCATCATTCTCACCTATGAACGCGTGCCTGACAACCACTTCCGTTCTACATGCAATCAAGCTTGAATGTGTATTTCTTGGGTTTCTAATCTAAGATTGAAACCTTCGTGGTGTAGGCTAGAATTATTGGCGGTCATTCTTGAGATCCGAAAAGTCTAAACCTTGTCTGTAGTATTCTGAGTAGGATCTGAGAAGGGATGACTGTGACGAGCTTCAAACTCGCGATTGTTGGGCGTGTAACAGATGCAAAAGGATCAATGGATCCTATTCCAACATGATCGAGAACCGACAGATGATTAGCCGTGCGGTGATAGTGCATTTGGAATATTTTTATTGAGAGGACGGGAAGTAGCCATTGACAATGGTGATGCCCAACATCAAGCTTGCTGATGAGCGGATAATTTATACGATTTTTGGCATTGTTTTTAGTATGTTTTTAGTATATTTTAATTAGTTTTTAAATAAAAATCACTGTTCTGGACTTTACTATGAGTTTGTGTATTTTTCTGTGATTTCAGGTTATTTCTGGCTGAAATTGAGGGACCTGAGCAAAAATCTGATTCAGCGGCTGAAAAAGGACTCTAGATGCTGTTGGATTCTGACCTCCCTGCACTCAAAGTGGATTTTCCGGAGTTACAGAAGCCCAATTGGCGCCCTTTTAACTGCATTGGAAAGTAGACATCCTGGGCTTTCTAGCAATATATAATTGTCCATACTTTGCTTGAGATTTGATGGCCCAAACAGGCGTTCCAAGTCAGATCAAGAATTCTGGCGTGTAACTCCAAAACTGGCACAAAAGCTGGAGTTAAACGCCCAAACTGGCACAAAAGCTGGCGTTTAACTCCAAGAAAAGTCTCTACACATGGAAGCTTTAATGCTCAGTCCAAGCACACACCAAGTGGGCCCAGAAGAAGATTTATGCATTAATTACTCATTTCTGTAACCCTAGGGTACTAGTTCTCTATAAATAGGACCTTTTGATATTGTATTTTCATCTTTGGACGTTTAGTCCCTAGACCTTGGAGGCTGGCCATTCGGCCATGCTTACACCATTATCACTTTTGTATTTTCAATGGTGGAGTTTCTACACACCATAGATTAAGGTGTGGAGCTCTGCTGTTCTTCATGAATTAATACAAAGTACTATTGTTTCTCTATTTAACTCAAGTCTATTTCTTCTCCAAGATATTCATTTGCACCCAAGAACATGATGAATGTGATGATTATGTGACACTCATCACCATTCTCATCTATGAACGCGTGACTGACAACCACTTCCGTTCTACATGCAAACAAGCTTGAATGTGTATCTCTTGGGTTTCTAATCTAAGATTAGAACCTTCGTGGTATAGGCTAGAATTATTGGCAGCCATTCCTGAGATCTGAAACGTCTAAACCTTGTCTGTGGTATTCTGAGTAGGATCTGGAAAGGGATGACTGTGACAAGCTTCAAACTCGCGAGTGTTGGGCGTGTGACAGACGCAAAAGGATCAATGGATCCTATTCCAACATGATCGAGAACCGATAGATGATTAGCTGTGCGGTGACAGCGTGCGTAGAACATTTTCACTGAGAGGACGGGAAGTAGCCATTGACAACGGTGATGCCCAACATAAAGCTTGCCATGGAAAGGAGTATGAATGATTGGAAGAAGGCAATAGGAAAGCAGAGGTTCAGGAGGAACAAAGCATCTTCATATGCTTATTTGAAATTCCAACCAAAGAATTACAAAAGTATCTCTATCTTTATTTTATGTTTTATTTATCTTTTAATTATCAATTCTCCATAACCATTTGAATCCGCCTGACTGAGATTTACAGGGTGACCATAGCTTGCTTCAAGCCGACAGTCTCCGTGGGATCGACCCTTACTCACGTAAGGTATTACTTGGACGACCCAGTGCACTTGCTGGTTAGTTGTGCGAAATTTTGATAAAGTGTGATTCACGTTTGAGAGCTCCAAGTCCTTTGGCGCCATTATTGATGATCACAATTTCGTGCCCCAAGTTTTTGGCGCCGTTGCCGGGGATTGTTCGAGTTTGGACAACTGACGGTTCATCTTGTTGCTTAGATTAGGTAATTTTATTTTATTTTTATTTTCGAAAAATTCAAAAAAAAAATATTTTTCTATTTTGTTCTTCAGAGTTTTTAAGAATGAATTCTAGAGTTTCATGATGATCTATTGATGTTTGGCTGGCTATGAAGCCATGTCTAATCTTATTGGACTGAGGTTTCAACTTATCATCACATGAGCTTGTTGATTTCTATCAATTTTGCTGTTGTTAGCAATGATCTGCTAAAGCTTGGCTGGTCATTGGCCATGTCTAGTGTTTTGGACCGGAGCTTTCATTGAAAGCTTGGCTGGCTAGTAAGCCATGTCTAATTCCTGGACCGAAGTCTTAGACTAGCATTGCAATGATTCCTGGAACTCTTATTAAAAATTTTGAATCCCTTTATTTTCTTTTCCACTCAATTTTCGAAAAACCACAAAAAATTTATAAAATCATAAAAATAAAAAATATTTTATGTTTCTTGTTTGAGTCTAGTGTCAATTTTTAAGTTTGGTGTCAATTGCATGCCTCTAATTTTCGAAAATTACATGCATTATGTTCTTGATGATTTCATTGCTCTGATCTTTAAATTCTCTTGTTTTGTGTGTTTTGTTGTTTCTCATATGCATTCTCAATTTTTTAGTGTCTCTTATATGAAAATTTTTAAGTTTGGTGTCCTGCATGCATTGTTTGTTTGATTTGAGTTTCCTAAGATTAGTTGTATTTTGATTGTTTCTCATCATTGAAAAATTCAAAAAAAAAATTTTCAAAACTATGTCTTTTCAAGTCAATAACATAGAGAATTGATGATTCAGAACATTCAGCAGAGGAATCAAACAGAAAAAGCAGGGTGTTCAAAACGCCTAGTGAAGAAGGAAAACAGGCGTTTAAACGCCAGCCAGGGCACCTGGCTGGGCATTTAACGCCCAAAAAGGTAGGATTTTGGGCGATAAACGCCAGAATGGATGCCATTTTGGGCGTTTAACGCCAGGATGACACTAAAGGGAAGATTTTGTTTTTAATTCAAATCTTTTTCAAATTTTCATAATTTTTCAAAATCAAATCTTTTTCAAATCATATATTTTCAATCATATCTCTTCAAAATCAATTTCTTTCCATTATTTTTATTATTTTCGAAAATCCTTGCTACTATTAATGATTTACTTCAAAATTTTCAAGTTGTTACTTGCCTATTAAGAAGGGATCAAATTTTAAATTTTAAGAATCATATCTTTTAATTTCTTGTTAGTCAAGTAATCAACTTTAATTTTAAAACTTTCTTTTTTTTTAATTTGATTCTCAATCATATCTTTTCAATCACATCTTTTTCAAAATTAACTCTCAATCATATCTTTTTTATTTCTAATTTCAAAATCTTTTTCAAAAATCACTTAATTTCTTTCCTAATCTTAATTTTCGAAAATCTCAATCAAATTTTCAAATTTCTTTTTATTATTTCAAAATCTTTTTAATTTATTTTCGAAAATTCTTCCCCTCTTCTCACAACCTTCTATTTAAGGGACTAACACTCCTCCTCAAGGTGCAATTCGAACTCTATCCCTCTTGATAAGTTCGAATTCTCTTCTATCTACCTCCTCTTTCTATTCTTCTTTTCCTCTGACACCTCAAGGAATCTCTATACTGTGACATAGAGGATTTCCTACTTTCTTGTTCTCTTCTCTTTCATATGAGCAGGAGCAAAGATAAAGGCATACTTGTTCAAGCTGATCCTGAACCTGAAAGGACCTTGAAGAGAAAGCTAAGAGAAGCTAAAGCACAATTCTCTCTAGAGGGCCTAACAGAGCTTTTCAAGGAAGAAGAAGCCATGGTAGCCGAAAACAACAATGCCAACAATGCAAGGAAGGTGCTTGGTGACTTTACTGCACCTACTCCCGACTTCTATGGGAGAAGCATCTCAATCCATGCCATTGGAGCAAACAACTTTGAGCTTAAGCCTCAATTAGTTTCTCTAATGCAACAGAATTGCAAGTTTCATGGACTTCCATTGGAAGATCCTCATCAGTTCTTAGCTGAATTCTTGTAAATCTGTGACACTGTCAAGACCAATGGGGTTGATCCTGAGGTCTACAGACTTATGCTTTTTTCTTTTGCTGTAAGAGACAGAGCTAGAACATGGTTGGATTCACAAACTAAGGAAAGCATGAACTCTTGGGAAAAGCTAGTCAATGCCTTCTTGGCAAAGTTCTTTCCACCTCAAAAACTGAGTAAGCTTAGAGTGGAAGTCTAAACCTTCAGACAGAAGGAAGGTGAATCCCTCTACGAAGCTTGGGAAAGATACAAGTAATTGATCAGAAGGTGTCCTTCTGACATGCTTTCAGAATGGAGCATCATAAGTATATTCTATGATGGTCTGTCTGAACTATCCAAGATGTCATTGGATAGCTCTACTGGAGGATCTCTTCATCTGAAGAAGACACCTGCAGAAGCTCAAGAACTCATTGAAATGGTTACAAATAACCAATTCATGTACACTTCTGAAAGGAATCCTGTGAATAATGGGACAACTCAGAAGAAGGGAGTTCTTGAGATTGATACTCTGAATGCCATATTGGCTCAGAACAAAATATTGACTCAGCAAGTCAATATGATTTCTCAGAGTCTATCTGGAATGCAAGCTACACCAGGCAGTACTAAGGAAGCTTCCCCTGAAGAAGAAGCTTATGATCCTGAGAACCCAGCAATGGAAGAGGTGAATTACATAGGAGAACCCTATGGAAACACCTACAATCCTTCATGGAGAAATCATCCAAATCTCTCATGGAAGGATCAACAGAGACCTCAACAAGGTTTCAACAACAATAATGGTGGAAGAAACAGGTTTAGCAATAGCAAGCCTTTTCCATCATCTTCTCAGCAACAGACAGAGAATTCTAAACAAAGCCACTCTGACTTAGCAACCATTGTCTCTGATCTAATCAAAACCACTCAAAGTTTTATGACTGAAACAAGGTCCTCCATTAGAAATTTTGAGGCACAAGTGGGTCAGCTGAGTAAGAAAATTATTGAACTCCTTCCTAGTACTCTCCCAAGCAATACAGAAGAGAATCCAAAAAGAGAGTGCAAGGCCATAACCACATCTCACATGGCCGAACATGGAGAGGAGGAAGAGGCAGTGATCTCCACTGAGGAATACCTCAATGGACGTCCACTGGCCTCCATGGAGTTCCCTAATGAAGAACCATGGGAATCTGAGGCTCACACTGAGACCATATAGATTCCATTGAATTTACTTTTGCCATTCATGAGCTTTGATGAGTATTCTTCCTCTGAAGAGGATGAAGATGTTACTGAAGAGCAAGTTGCTAAGTACCTTAGAGCAATCATGAAGGTAAATGCCAGGTTGTTTGGTAATGAGACTTGGGAGAATGAACCTCCATTGCTCACCAAAGAACTGGATGACTTGACTAGGCAGAGATTACCTCTGAAGAGACAAGACCCTGAAAAATTCTTAATCCCTTGTAACATAGGCACCATGACCTTTGAGAAGGTTCTATGTGACCTGGGGTCAAGTATAAACCTTATGCCTCTCTCTGTAATGGAGAAGTTAGGGATCATTGAGGTGCAAGCTGTAAGAATCTCATTAGAGATGGCAGACAATTCAAGGAAACAAGCTTATGGACTTGTAGAGGATGTCTTGGTAAAAGTTGAAGACCATTACCTCCCTGGTGATTTCATAATCCTAGAGACTGGGAAGTGTATGGATGAATCCATCATCCTTGACAGACCCTTCCTAGCCACAGCAAAAGCTGTAATTGATGTTGACAGAGGAGAATTGATCATTCAAGTGAATGAAGATTCCCTTGTGTTTAAAGCTCAAGGATATCCCTCTGTAACCATGGAGAGGAAGCATGAAGAGCTTCTCTCAATACAGAGACAAACAAGGCCCCCACAGTCAAACTCTAAGTTTGGTGTTGGAAGGTTCCAACATTGCTCTAAACATCTGTGAGGCTCCATGAGAGCCACTGTCAAGCTATTGACATTAAAGAAGCGCTTGTTGGGAGGCAACCCAATCTTTAATTATCTATGTTAAATTTCTATTTTCTTTTGTTATTTTATGTTTTTTGTTGGTTGATGATCATGTGAAGTCACAAAAAAATTGAAAAAGCAAAAACAGAAGGAAAAACAGTATTAAAAACAGAATACCCTAGAAGAGAAACTTACTGGTGTTTAAACACCAGTAAGGGTAGTAGAATGGGCATTAAACGCCCAGTCTGGCACCATTCTGGGCATTTAACGCCAGAAATGGGCACCAGACTGGCGTTTAACGCCAGGAATGGGCAAGAAGCTGGCGTTAAACACCAGAAATGGGCAGCAGACTAGTGTTTAACGCCAAGATTGGTAGCAAAGGGCGTTTTACACGCCACATGGTGCAGGGTTGAGAAATCCTTGACACCTTAGGATCTGTGGACCCCACAGGATCCCCACCTACCCCACCTCTCTCTCTCTTCTTCACCCATTCACCAATCACCTCAATACCTCTTCCCCAAAAACCCCTCACCTATCAAATCCCACCATTCTCTTCACCACTCACATCCATCCTTCATAAAACCCCACCTACCTCACCATTCAAATTCAAACCACTTTCCCACCCATAATGGCCGAACCATGCCCCCCTCTCCACTCCTATATAAACCCATCTTCACTCCTTCATTTTCACACAACATACACACCACCCATCCCCCTTGGCCGAAACACAAAGCCCCTTCCATCTCTATTTCTTCTTCTTCTACTCTCTTCTTTCTTCTTTTACTTGAGGACGAGCAACCTTCTAAGTTTGGTGTGGTAAAAGCTAAAGCTTTTTTTATTTTTCCATAACCATTAATGGCACCAAAGGCCAGAGAAACCTCTAGAAAGAGGATAGGGAAGGCAAAAGTTTCCACCTCCGAGTCATGGGAGATAGAGAGATTCCTCTCAAGGGTGCATCAAGACCACTTCTATAAAGTTGTGGCCAAGAAGAAGGTGATCCTCGAGGTCCCTTTTAAGCTCAAAAAGGGGAAATATCCGGAGATCCGACATGAGATCCGAAGAAGAGGTTGGGAAGTTCTCACCAACCCCATTCAACAAGTCAGAATCTTAATGGTTCAAGAGTTCTATACCAATGCATGGATCACCAAGAACCATGATCAAAGTGTGAACCCAGACCCTAAGAATTGGCTTACAATGGTTCGAGGAAAATGCTTATACTTTAGTCCGGAAAATGTAAGGTTGGCATTCAATTTGCCTATGATGCAAGGAGATGCACACCCATACACTAAAAGGGTCAACTTTGATCAAAGGTTGGACCAAGTCCTCATGGACATCTGTGAAGAGGGCGCTCAATGGAAGAGAGATTCAAGAGGGAAGCCGGTTCAACTAAGAAGGCATGACCTCAAGCCCGTGGCTAGGGGATGGTTGGAGTTCATCCAACGCTCTATCATTCCTACTAGCAACCGATCTGAAGTTACTATAGACCGGGCTATCATGATTCATAGCATCATGAATAGAGAGGAAGTAGAAGTTCATGAGGTTATATCCCAAGAACTCTACAAGGTAGCGGACAAGTCCTCTACTGTGGCAAGGTTAGTCTTCCCTCGTCTCATTTGTCACCTCTGCAATTCAGCTAGAATTGACATAGAGGAAGACATCCTCATTGATGAGGACAAGCCCATCACTAAGAAAAGGATGGAGCAAACAAGAGATCCCACTCATGGACAAAAGCATGAGGAAACTCCTTATCATGAAATCCCTGAGATGCCTCAAGGGATGCATTTTCCTCCACAAAACTATTGGGAGCAAATCAACACCTCTCTAGGAAAATTAAGTTCCAACATGGGACAACTAAGGATGGAGCACCAAGAGCATTCCATCCTCCTCCATGAAATTAGAGAAGACCAAAGAACCATGAGAGAGGAGCAACAAAGGCAAGAAAGAGACATTGAGGAGTTCAAGCACTCCATAAGATCTTCAAGAGGAAGAACAAGCCGTCATCACTAAGGTGGACCCGTTCTTTAATTTCCTTGTTCTTTATTTTCTGTTTTTCGAAAATTATGCCTTATGTTTATTTATATTTGTGTCTTTATTACATGATCATTAGTGTCTAAGTGTCTATGCCTTAAAAGCTATGAAAATGAATCCACCACCTTTCTTAAATGAAAAATATTTTTAATTGAAAAAGAAAAAGAAGTGCATGAATTTCAAATTTTAAAACAGTTTAATTATTTTGATGTGGTGGTAATACTATTGTTTTTCTGAATGAATACTTGAACAGTGCATATTTTTGAATTTGATTGTTTATGAATGTTAAAATTGTTGGCTCTTAAAAGAATGATAGGAAAAGGAGAAATGTTATCTGATGATCTGAAAAATCATAAAATTGATTCTTGAAGCAAGAAAAAGCAATGAAAAGCTTGCATGAAAAAAAAAGAAGAGAAAAGAAAAAAGAAAGGAAAAAAAAGAAAAGCAAGCAGAAAAAGCCAATACCCCTTTAAACCAAAAGGCAAGGGTGATAAAAAGGATCCAAGGCTTTGAGCACCTGTGGATAGGAGGGCCCACAGGAATAAAATCCTGGCCTAAGCGGCTAAACCAAGCTATCCCTAACCATGTGCTTGTGGCGTGAAGGTGTCAAGTGAAAATTTGAGACTGAGCGGTTAAAGTCGTGGTCCAAAAGCAAAAAGAGTGTGCTTAAGAGCTCTGGACACCTCTAATTAGGGACTCTAGCAAAGCTGAGTCACAATCTGAAAAGGTTCACCCAGTTATGTGTCTGTGGCATTTATGTATCCGGTGGTAATACTGGAAAACAAAATGCTTTGGGTCACGGCCAAGACTCATAAAGTAGCTGTGTTCAAGAATCAACATACTTAACTAGGAGAATCAATAACACTATCTGGATTCTGAGTTCCTATAGAAGCCAATCATTCTGAACTTCAAAGGATAAAGTGAGATGCCAAAACTGTTCAGAAGCAAAAAGCTAATAGCCCCGCCCATATAATTAATACTGATCTTCATAGATGTTTCTGGAATTCATTGTACATTCTATTCTTTTTTATCCTATATGATTTTCGGTTGCTTGGGGACAAGCAACAATTTAAGTTTGGTGTTGTGATGAGCGGATAATTTATACGCTTTTTGGCATTGTTTTTAGTATGTTTTTAGTATATTTTAATTAGTTTTTATTATATTTTTATTAGTTTTTAAATAAAAATCACTCTTCTGGACTTTACTATGAGTTTGTGTGTTTTTCTGTGATTTCAGGTATTTTCTGGCTGAAATAGAGGGACCTGAGCAAAAATATGATTCAGAGGCTGAAAAAGGACTACAGATGCTGTTGGATTCTGACCTCCCTGCACTCAAAGTGTATTTTCTAGAGCTACAAAAGCCCAATTGGTGCGCTTTCAATTGCGTTGGAAAGTAGACATCCTGGGCTTTCCTGCAATATATAATAGTCCATACATTGCCTGATATTTGATGGCCCAAATAGGCGTTCCAAGTCAGCTCAAGAATTCTGGTGTTTAACTCCAAAACTGGCACAAAAGCTGGAGTTAAACGCCCAAACTGGCACAAAAGCCTGCGTTTAACTCCAAGAAAAGTCTCTACACATAGAAGCTTCAATGCTCAGCCCAAGCACACACCAAGTGGGCCTGAAAGAAGATTTATGCATTAATTACTCATTTCTGTAACCCTAGGCTACTAGTTCTCTATAAACAGGGCCTTTTGATATTGTATTTTCATCTTTGGACGTTTAGTCCCTAGACCTTAGAGGCTGGCCATTCGGCCATGCTTACACCATTATCACTTTTGTATTTTCAATGGTGGAGTTTCTACACACCATAGATTAAGGTGTGGAGCTCTGCTGTTCTTCATGAATTAATACAAAGTACTATTGTTTCTCTATTCAACTCAAGTCTATTTCTTCTCCAAGATATTTATTTGCACCCAAGAACATGATGAATGTGATGATTATGTGACACTTATCACCATTCTAACCTATGAACGCGCGACTGACAACCACTTCCATTCTACATGCAAACAAGCTTGAATGTGTATCTCTTGAGTTTCTAATCTAAGATTAGAACCTTCGTGGTATAGGCTAGAATTATTGGCGGCCATTCCTGAGATCTGGAACATCTAAACCTTGTCTGTGGTATTCTGAGTAGGATCTGGGAAGGGATTACTGTGACGAGCTTCAAACTCGCGAGTGTTGGGCGTGTGACAGACGCAAAAGGATCAATGGATCTTATTCCAACATGATCGAGAACCGACAGATGATTAGCCGTGCGGTGACAGCGTGCGTAGAACATTTTCACTGAGAGGACGGAAAGTAGTCATTGACAACGGTGATGCCCAACATAAAGCTTTCCATGGAAAGGAGTATGAATGATTGGAAGAAGGCAATAGGAAAGCAGAGGTTCAGGAGGAACAAAGCATCTTCATACGCTTATCTAAAATTCCAACCAAAGAATTACAAAAGTATCTCTATCTTTATTTTATGTTTTATTTATCTTTTAATTATCGATTCTCCATAACCATTTGAATCCGCCTGATTGAGATTTACAAGGTGACCATAGCTTGTTTCAAGCAGACAGTCTCCGTGGGATCGACCCTTACTCACGTAAGGTATTACTTGGACGACCCAGTGCACTTGCTGGTTAGTTGTGCGGAATTGTGACAAAGTGTGATTCACGTTTGAGAGCTCCAAGTCCTTTGGCACCATTGTTGATGATCACAATTTCGTGCACCACTTGCCATGGAAGGAGCCTTGAGTGTGTGAAGAAGAAGATAGTAGGAAAGCAGAGATTCACGGGACGGAGCATCTCCAAAACCTCAACCTGTTCTCCATTACTACAAAACAAGTATTTATTTCATGTTCTTTTACTTTTTACAATTAAATATGAGAATTATTGATATCCTGACTAAGAGTTACAAGATAACCATAGCTTGCTTCAAGCCGACAATCTCCGTGGGATCGACCCTTACTCACGTAAGGTATTACTTGGACGACCTAGTGCACTTACTGGTTAGTTATGCGGAATTGCAAAAGTGTGATTGTGATTTCGTGCACCAAGCCACAAAGGGTTTTTTTTCTTAAATCCTCTTACTTATATTTGTAAGGCATATTTTAGTCTTATTTATATTTGTGAGGGCGTACGTTAAACTTATTCAAGTACAAAATCATAAGAAATTTTCACTAATAGGGATTACAAGAAATCTATTAACCGATACAATAATATTCTTGATGCAAATGTGATTGAAATTGTCAAACTAGCAATTTTAACTAGAGGTATTTATTACAATGGTTTATGTTAATCGTTCAAACATTAAAAGTAGTTGTAGATTACAATTTTACTAAGACAATTGGATTCAATCATCACACTCAAACAATTTTTTTTCCTCAAATCCTATCATTATTAGAGCGTATTCCTTGATATTTTGATTAATCATTATATTGAAAATCAGAAGTGAAAATAGGAGAAGAACAAGAAAATTGAGTGAGAAAAAAATGGAAAATATTTTATTTAACATAAGAAACAATGTATTTCTTTCATTTCCATCTAAGAACTCCATCGATCTCCTCTTCTTCATTTTTGCAACTGCATCCTCAGCTGCAAAACCACTTCCAAATACTAAATAGAACTTTGTAGACTTAGTGGTTTTTTTCTTTGTTCTCATCATTGACACTAATTTTTATATATACCTAACAACACCTAATTAAATATTCAAGTGACAAAATCACAAGACTTATCCGTTACACCCCATTCCCCACTACCGTTCAACAGAATCTTCTTGAGTAGCTTCATCATCTTCATCCATGGAATCAATATCATCATGCTTTTGATCCTCCTCCTCATCACCATGAAGATTGAGGCAGAAGCATACATGTTGCATTAAAAAACAGCTACACCGTCAATCAGCATGTCACACTAAAAAAAGTCTACCATTCAACTCATATATACATTATCCTATTGAGACTAGCCATGTCACCCATGATAAATATTAGCAATCACATAAAAACCTTACCGAAGCATAAGCCTTTCTCTGGCACCCTTTGAAAGAGAATCAGGCATAGAAGGACGCTCATCTTTCCCAATTCTATATAATGCCTGCATCTGTTGTCAGAAGAGATCAAAAGTTGAGAGACTAATAAAAATCTATAGCAAAAAATATGCACTTATGCAACTAATCAGTTAATAAAAAATATTCATGTTATTATATATCTACAGCAATCAGCAATATCTCCTAACAAAATATAACAGTTATTTACAATATAGGATCTGGAGCTTGGAATTTTGATCAATAGGCATAAGCATGAACTGTTCAATCACTAATAAGAGGCCAAAACAAACTTTATAGGAATAGATTGAATAGGAACTAAAATCAAAATTAAAAATATGAAAATTGCTACAAACAAAAAAGAAGAGGCAAAGACTGATTATATTATAACTCTTTAAAAAAAAGGGAAATAATATGACACATACACTTTCAAACTCTGAATATGGAAGTTTGCCTGTTAACATTTCTAGTACAGTGCATCCTAAACTCCACGTATCAGCTGGAAGCCCATAACCTTGGTTCTTTCCTTTTACAACCTGCATATTTCAGCCTCATAATCAATAACCATGTCATCAAGAAACTATAAAGCTATAAATCAAGGTAGAAATTTTGGCAAGCTTAAGGTAGACTTTTAGTTTTAAATCCATAGGTATTCTTCCTCTTTAAACATAAGAGGAAAGTAAGAATTTAATACAACAATAGACACTCATCCAAAAGAAGATGACCCTAAAGCTAAGTTACCCAGAAAACTTCTTGGGAGTGTAAAATTATGCCTTTCCATACGTCTCTATTAAGGGTGCGGGTAGGATAGAGTAAGGTAGGGTAGAGTATATCCTAAACTCGCACCCCACCCTACCCGCAAGTAAACCTGCACTCAACCCTACCTATAACAGGTAGGATAGATAACCCTGCTCGATTGGGTTAGGTCGGATTGAGTACGCGCGGATAAGGTATATATTGTCAACCCTAGAGTGGAGGGACATTAGGGTTCATCGACAGAGGCTTTAGCTGTCACCAAAATTCTAAACCCAAATAACTATTCATTAAATTATTGATTATAAACTTACGAAATTACCCCTAATCACTAAAACTCATATCCTAAACCGAAATATTAGGCAACCATACAATCTAATCCAAACTCATACTACGAAAATCATATAATTATAAAAAATTAATTTTCCACACAAGTTTGTTTCATAAATTTTACAAACCTAGTTCCCATAACAAATTAATTTTATCACATAAGTTTCATTAACACAAATATTTCATGTAAAATTTTCAATCTAAAACAAAAATCATTATACATCATGGGTCAACTTCACATTCTATCCATATTTCTTTATAAAAACCTAACCCTAACCCTAAATTCCCAAATCAAAAACCCTAATTTCGAAATTGAGAAACTCTAACCTTAAACCCCTTGCCTCAGCCGCTCCCTCCCTCCCCGTTTCACCCCCCTTCAGCGTAACACACCCACCCCACGCAAAAAAGATAGTATCGCACGAGGAGAGGGAGATCCGCCAGTCGTCGCGGTCGCACTGCCGCCGCTATGCTCCACGTCGTTGCCACTGCCGTTCACAAAGAGGAGAGAGACGTTGAGATAGAGAGCAGTGCCGAGAGGGAGAAGGGCCGCCATCATCGTCGATTCGTGCTCACCTGAGGAAGTCGTTGCCGCCGATGAGTTGTCCCAATGTGATGCGTGCGAGAGGAGGGAAGTTGTGCGTTGTTGTTGTCGCCTCAAGATGCCAAGCCGTCGCCATTTCTGGTCGGGGTTGTCGTCGCCGATTGGTTTCGTCGCTGCTAAAGGAGAAAATGCATCCGAGAGAGAGAGAACAAGGGGAAGTGATGCGCGAAGGAGGCTAATCGAAAGACTACCAATATCATTGCTTATTCCATTCAACTATATACTTATAGTCATAGTAGTTAAAATCTCGATTTAATTCTTAAAATCTACCGATATTACAATTTTAAATGAGTCAATCGATTTTATGAAATTTTTACTAGGGGTAACGATTTTACGATTTAAATTTTGTTAAAATTTTACGTTTTACATGCTTAATTTGCTTTTTCAATTTTACATAAAATCTCGATTTTCTTTACCTTGCGTATAGCACACTAAAATATTTAAACACCTCAAAATGGATGTCACGCACATTGGACAGAATGGACCTTAGTTGTATGGTGAATATCAACCATATTGGTACTAAGTGAATGTAAGCCTTTTTTCTTTTTACCCTAGATCTTTTTATATACCTCATGAAAATTTTATTTCTCCGCTCACTCTAGTATTTTTTTACATTTTACACAGCTTATCATAAATCCACGTCCAACAATTGTCTATCCTAAACCACGGGCTAGATACCAAAAAAATATGACAACAATATTAAAAATTATTTAGTATTAGTACTTTTTGCAACTATTGGGAGTTACTGAGCAAGATTCAGGTGACTTTTATATAGCATGATATACATATACAACTTCTCAACTTGATACATAAGTTCAGTAGGTGATGAAAGAATCTTCCTTTAACATTGTAGAATTTTTCATATTATAAACTAAATAAATTCTTAACTAATACGTAAGAAATACAAAAGTATTTCAAAAAAAATTGTTCTGATAAGTTAATTAATTAAATTATAGAAAGCTTATTAGAATTTATTGTATTAATTGACACAATGCTAACAAGTTAAGATAATTTAGATTATCTTTGATACAAGAATTATTAGATATTATTGCATTAAACTTTTTGTTGAGTTAAGAAATTAACTAACATAAATGATGATGACAAACATTAGATTATTGGGCTAATTACCCAATTAGTTTTGATTATTTTGGTTGAGTGATGCAAACTCATTGTTGCAGCAGCCCAATAGGATAAAAATAAAACCAATGTCGATGGGCTGTACAAACAAAGGAAGCCCAAAGAAATCAAAGCAAAGGTTTAATGGGATGAATGAAAAGAACCGATCCAAGCCCGATATCAAGCAAATCCCTCCAATTTTCTTTTACCAAAAGCAACGTTTACCTTTTTCCCTCTTGGTCAGAAATTAGAGAAGTGAGAGAGAGCTTAGTTCCTAAGCTAGTCAAAAAAGAAGAAAGAAAGAGAAGGTTAAGCAAGAAAGGTTGAGGTCTAATAAACCAAATCAAACCAAATCAAGCTAAGACAGAGGTCAAAGGTAACATATTTCCTCTTGCATGCATATTGCTTTCTTCTCCTCTTCTCAACTCTCTGCCAGTCCGAAATAGGATACATGGGAAATATGATCTCTGTTCAACGCTGCTGTGTATCTACGGTCAAAAGTGTATCTTAAGGACCAAGTAGTGTTTCAATGGCTAAGATCTGGGTTTATCATTAAAAACATTTTCTTCCTTGCTATCATGAGGCTTTCGGTCAAGAAAGAAGGTCAGAACCATAGTTCCTAATTTGAGGAAAAATGGAAGAAAGTGAAAAAGGTGAGTTGGTAAAGCACACAGCTCGAGGGTTGACCTAGGGGAAAGCAACTCAGCAATATGCAAGGAGATATAAAAGAAGATTTTTCATCCTTCATGAGGTCGGTCCCTTTGTCTTCATCCAACTCGGCCTTATAGCTTGGACCAGTGTATGAACAGTGTCCCTGCTCAAGCTTCGATTATCCCATGAGGTCGTGCTTCCAAGCTTCGATCTTTGGGGAAGTCGTGTTCGCGCATTGATTTGGTTGGTTTTATGTAGCTCTTCCTCATGCAAGTCTGGCGTTGCTTTTGCTCTAACGTGAAGCGTTTTTAGCTTCTTAATTGTGGCGTGCTTTTGGAGTGCGTTTAACTTCCTTGGGAACATGTGAGCGCTTTAAAAGCCCATTGATTAGTTTTTTTATTCCTTTTATCGTTTCGTTTCCCTCATTAACTTTTTTTGAAACCAAAGAAAAGGTTTTACTTTATCAGCTTCCTTTTTTCCTCTGCTTCCTAGCTTTTTGTTTCTCTGTAAAGATTTTCGTTCGTCTGGCCCTTTTGACTTTTGCCCCAAGCTTCCCTTTTTCTTTCGATCGGTGCTTGTGGATCACTGGTGCTTTCGTTGCGCACCCGTCATTTTTGTTCTTCTCCTTTCTATAGGTTGGTACTTCTATTTCATACCTTTTTGTATTATTCTGGTTTTGACTGCTATTCTCCTCTGTGCTTGGCTTCTGATGATTGTTGCATGCCTTTTTTCTTTGAAATCTTTTTATCTTTGTTGCTTTGTTTTTGCGGAAATGTCGATGCTTGGGTGAACTGTTTGCGTTTTTTCTTTTTCTTTTGGTGAAAATCTTCTTGTTTCTTACGAACCCTGGGACGCCCTTTTGTTTGCTGTGTGCTTGCTTCACTTTTTTGTCCTGGTTTTGATCTTGTCCGAGTTGTTTGATAGTGACACTTCTTATTTTCTTGTTGTAGGTGTGGTGTTCTATGTCTTCACGTAGAAATATTGTTGAGATGTCTACAAAGGTTCCCTCTGGTATGGCTGACTGGTTAGATTCTATAGTGTTGATATGTGTTACTGTGGCCGACCCGGAGTATTGTGAGAAACTTAGAAGATTTCATAGTATCTGTAGTAGTAGAGATGATGAAAGAACTATGAGCTGGTGTCATCCGATCTTAAAGAAAGAGTTAGTTTTCCTCCCCTAGGTCAGGCAGAGCGTCCTTTTTTCTATGCCTATGACTACTTCTTTTCTCAACTAGGTATAACCCTTCCTTTTACCAATTTTGAGAATGAAGTTTTATGGAACTATAATGTAGCCCCATCGTAGCTTCACCCGAACTTTTAGGCTTTTATGAAGATTTTCCAGCTGTTAAGCCAAGAGCTGGGTGTCCGACCTACCCTATCTCTTTTTCTCTTCTTGTTTGTGCTGACCAAATGATGAGGGAAAATCGATTCCACACAAACTCACCGGCAAGTGTACCGGGTCGCATCAAGTAGTAAAACTCAGAAAAGTGAGGTCGATCCCAGAGGGATTGATGGATTAAGCAACTTTAGTATGGTGATGAATTTAGTTAAGCTAACATTTGATGATTTGAGTGGAAATTGAGTGACAGAAAGTAAATTGCAGGAAGGCTAGAATGCAGAAGGTAAATTGACAGAAGAGTAAATGGCAAAAGGCTTAAATGACTGAAACTTAAAGTACAAGAAATTAAAAGGAGCTGAAACTTAAATTGCAAGAAGAGTAAATAACTGAATCTTAGAGTGCAAGAAATTTAAATTGCAGAATCTAAATTTTAAGGAAACTTAAATTGCATGAATAATAAAGAGAATTGGGTGTTGGGAAATCAAAACAGAAAAGAACAATCTAAATTGCAGTGAAACAGAGAGATTTAAATTGAATAAATTCAAAGAGAATGATTCATTAGGGATTGGAGATATTATAATCCTCCATGAATCAATTGGATCTCAACTCCTTTCTCAATCATATATGTAGATCTATGGCAGATTGAAATTGATTGGATCCCAATTTCTTGGCAATCCAATCTCTCTAATCACAATCAATCTTGCCAATTCCTTGATCTAATTGTCATAAGAAGAGGTTAAGTGCATATCTCTCATCCATAAGCCACACTAACTCTCAATATCTCAATTCCTCCCGAATGGTGTTGATCGAGAGAGTAATGAAGGATAGAGCTCCAATTCTAATGCAAGTGATTTCCCTTCCGAGGCTCACATAAGCATTCACTAAATTAAACCTCCTTCTGGAGTGAATAATTCACAATCAAAACAGAAGTTACCCAATAGCTACACAAATGAATAGAGAAGAAGAAGAATTTCATTTATTCATTGGAATTACAATAGAGCTCCTCCCCCTAATGAAATTGGGATTTAGTTCATCATTGCTCTTGCCCAAGAAAGAAAAGAAAAAGTTGCAGAAGAAGAATAACAGAAAGAAATTGAAATCAGATCGAAAATTCTTAAAAAGAAAAGAACTAAAAAGAAGACTCCAAGGAGAGCTCCTAATGAAATCAAATTCTCCTCTATTTATACACTTTCCAATTCAGTCATCAAGTACTTGGAGTGGGCTTTTTGGCCTTTGATGAAGTGGGTCAGGATTGGTACTTGGATGTAGCTTCAGGAGAACGTAACGTTCTCAAATTGAGCGCAGCGTTCATTTACTGACGCGTACACGTCTCCTGCGCGTGCGCGTCCTTGCTCGCTGAGTACTCCTCACGCGTACGCGTGCTTCACGCCCATGTGTCCCTTTTGCATTTTTACACATCGATGCGTACGCGTCATATACGCGTGCGTGTCACTGCCATCTTCAGCCTTCGTCATGCTTGCGCCTACCATACATGCATGCACATCCATGGTAGCGTTCTTTAAACGAGCGCTACGTTCGTGCCATGAGCGCTCCCCACGCGTGTGCATACCTTCCGCGTGCGCGTGGGTGTCAAAAATGGCAATTCTCAGCTTCTGCGCCATCCACGAGTTCGCGTGCTTCTTTCCAGATGCTCCATTGACGCGTGCGCTTCATGTACGTGTGCGTGTTGGTTGCAAATCTTCAATAAAAATTTTGAAATCATCGCAGGCGCTCCTTCAAGTGAACGTAGCGCTCTCTTGTAAAACGAGCGCTGATCATACCCATGCGTACGCGTCATGCACGCATACGCGTGGGTCTTCCATTTTGCTTGCCCTACGCGTAAGCGTCCTGTACGCGTGCGTGTTGCTAGAGAGCGTAGCGTTCTTTGAAATGAACGTTGCGTTCTCCTGCAATGCTTATTTCTCTGCTTTTTCTTTTCCTCATTTCACCTGCCATCAATCAAACATGCAATCAAAGTCTCACCAAAATCATAAGGTTTTGCATCATTCATAATAATCACCTAATTCTTGCATAAGTCTCATGATTTTGTATAAAATTAATAATGTTTGATTGAATCAAGATAAACATGAATTTTCACTCCAATCACTTACTTATTGTGCAAGAAAGTGCATGAAACCTAACGAAAACAAGTAAAAATTGCTAGTAAAACTAGCCTGAGATGACTTGTCTTCACAATACCAAACTTAAATCTTGCTTGTCCCCAAGCAAGCATGAGAAAAATGAAAGAAAATAGAAGAGTATATTCATCTTTATTTGAAAGCATTCAGCTTAAGTTCATGGGGTTTCATGCAGAATATAATTGAAGCTCTACTCTTATTAGTTTTCAGGATTGAGATTTCCTTTGAGTGCTAACCAAAGTGCTGCTGTGAAATCTTTATTCATTAATCCTTGATGTTTGATTTTATTTTGTTTTTCTGCTGAGAAGCTTACACTTTTATTCACAGCTAAGTGTTATGTGTTGCAGTAGCTTTTTAGCTTTGTTTTTCAGTCAACACATCTTCACCACAGACACTCGGCTCACAATTCATCTTAAGACATTGGTGCCCAGCACCTCTTTTGGTTACTAAATGCCTTGTAACTAGGTTGCTCTTGATAATGGACTTTCGGTTGATAATCCCGGATTAATTAACCTAAGTTACCAAGTTTTAAAATACTCCTTAGAACCTAGCTGTCCAAGCAGATCCTAGCACAAAAAGCACCACAGGCATATGCCTTAAGGTCCAAGCTATTGGTGTCTAGCCTTATTATTTGTTTCTTTTATTTTTGTTGCTAATTCTTGGCTTTTCTTTTTGATTTATTACAACCAAATTATGAAAATATCCAGAAATGCATGTGAGAACTGAAAATCAAAGCATACCATAGAAGTTACAAAATTGACAGAAAACAAAGGACCTAGACTGAGTCATCGAAATTTGAATTAAATGTTTTCAAAGTATATAATATCATAGACGAGATAAGACATCTCCTAATAGATAAAACATAAGGAAAAGTGGGGTGCATACATATGCTATAGATGTAAAGCATTCCAAGAAAGGAAAGAGATCTTTGTCTGAATTTGAAAGTTGCATACATGTGCTATAGATGTAAAGCATTTGATAGAGAGAGAGAGCTCAAAGAGACGACGACTGGCAAGCCTTTGCGACAACGACGTCATGAGCTCGACTTTCGTGCAACGACGAGGAGAAGGGTTTCGGGTTTTGGCAGTGAGTTTGAGGCTTTGAACTCGACCTTGACGCTAAGAGAAGAGGAATGATGAGAAGAACCCGCCACAAGCGATGAAAGCGAGGAGAAAGGTTCGGTGGGAGTGCACTGGATGATGGTGGCTGCGAGGCTGCGGGAGTAGGATTCTTTACTTCTTTCAATTTCCAAATTTAAGAGTGAAAGAGAGGAGTGGGATTGAGAATGTGCTTGGGGGATAACTCATTAGGGTTTTTTTTAAGGGTTAGACGGTGCCATTTTCAGGGGTATACTGAACCAAAAATCCTTAAATAAACTGTCTAGGTCTGTGCGGTTCACCGGTCAATCACCGGTTTGGTTGGCTTTTTGTCAGGCAGTTTATAAGGTCAACCGAACCAGCTAATGACTGGTTCTTAGTTAATTTGGTTGAACCGACTGGTCCGGTCCAATTTTAAAATCTATGCACCTCGGTTCATGCCGCCACACGCAAGCCTCTGTCGCAGTGCCTTTCGCTGGATCCACCACATTGTGTGCTCGCGAATCGCGTCTCCTTTGGATATACCATATCATGTGCTCTCTCCGAATCCACCGCACACTCGCATCTCGTCGCGCAGCCACCGGTCTTGCTCCTTTTGTCTCATATTTTGCTCATCCCTCATCACTGTACCTAATGCCTTGTGAGTGCTTGCATCTTGTCGCATCGTGCTTCCATCCCTCCCTTGCCTCTCTTCTGCGGGTGTTGCTGCCTGCACCGCACTGCTCGATTCTGCAACTATAGCAATAGTCAACATGTAAATTTTTTTAGTTATTCTAATATTTTATATTAATTTTTAATAGCGATTTTCATTAATGTTATTTCTGTTAATTTTATTGTTGTTTGATCTATGAATCTGATTAGAATATGGCAGAGGTTAAACTTAAAAGGTTGAAATGCTTAAAATATTATTGTTGTTAATTTTATTGTTGAATTGGGTTAGGAATTGAGTTTGTTGACTATGAATATGCTGATTTTGTTGATTGTTGAATTGGTTTATGAATTGGTTTTGTTGATTATGAATACAAAGTGGTTTGTTGATTGTTGATTATTGCTACTGTAATGGTGATAAAACTGGTGCACGAAATTGTGATCTCTGGTAATGGCTCCAAAAACTTGGTGCTCTAATCTCAATTCATAATTTGTCACAACTTCGATACAACTAACCAGCAAGTGCACTGGGTCGTCCAAGTAATAAATCTTACGTGAGTAAGGATCGATCCCACAGAGATTGTTGGTATGAAGCAAGCTATGGTCACCTTGTAAATCTCAGTCAGGCGGATAATAATTGATTATGGAGTTTTTGAAAATAATATTAATTAAACAGAAAATAAGGATAGAAACACTTATGTAATTCATTGGTGAGAATTTCAGATAAGCGTGTAGAGATGCTTTCGTTCCTCTAAATCTCTGCTTTCCCGCTGTCTTCATCCAATCAGTCTTACTCATTTCCATGGCTGGCTTTATGCAAGGGCATCACCGTTGTCAATGGTTACATCCCCTCCTCTTGTGAAAATGGTCCAAATGCTCTGTCACAGCACGGCTAATCATCTGAGGTTCCCGATCATGCTGGAATAGGATTCACCCTCCTTTTGCATCTGTCACTACGCCCAGCAATCGCGAGTTTAAAGCTCGTCACAGTCATTCAATCCCAGAATCCTACTCGGAATACCACAGACAAGGTTTAGACTTTCCGGATTCTCATGAATGCCGCCATCAATCTAGCTTACGCCATGAAGATTCTGATTAAGAGATCCAAGAGATAATCATTCAATCGAAGATAGAACGGAAGTGGTTGTCAGGCACGCGTTCATGGGGAATGATGATGATTGTCATGTTCATCACATTCAGGTTGAAATGCGAATGAATATCTTAGAAGCGGAATAAGTTGAATTGAATAGAAAAACAGTAGTACTTTGCATTAATCTTTGAGGAACAGCAGAGCTCCACACCTTAATCTATGGAGTGTAGAAACTCTACCGTTAAAAATACATAAGTGAAAGGTCCAAGCATGGCCGAGAGGCCAGCCCCCATGATCTAAGAACCAGGCGTCCAAGGATGTTCAAAGATACAATCCCGGATTCAAAGATGATCAAAAGATGTTCCAAGATACAATCCCGGATTCAAAGATATCTACTACAATAGTAAAAAGTCCTATTTATAATAAACTAGCTACTAGGGTTTACAGAAGTAAGTAATTGATGCATAAATCTACTTCCGGGGCCCACTTGGTGTGTGCTTGGGCTGAGCTTGAAGTCTACACATGGAGAGGTCATTCTTGGAGTTGAACGCCAGCTTTTGTGTCATTTTGGGCGTTGAACTCCACTTTGCAACTTGTTTCTGGCGCTGGACGCCAGAATTGGGCAAAGAGCTGACGTTGAACGCCAGTTTGCGTCATCTAAACTTGGGCAAAGTATAGACTATTATATATTTCTGGAAAGCCCTGGATGTCTACTTTCCAACGCAATTGGAAGCGCGCCATTTTGAGTTCTGTAGCTCAAGAAAATCCATTTTGAGTGCAGGGAGGTCAGAATCCAACAGCATCACCAGTCCTTCTTCAACCTCTGAATCTGATTTTTGCTCAAGTCCCTCAATTTCAGCCAGAAAATACCTAAAATCACAGAAAAGCACACAAACTCATAGTAAAGTCTAGAAATGTGAATTCAACATAAAAACTAATGAAAACATCCCTAAAAGTAACTAGATTCTACTAAAAACATACTAAAAACAATGCCAAAAAGAGTATAAATTATCCGCTCATCACAACACCAAACCTAAATTGTTGCTTATCCCCAAGCAACTGAAAATCAAATAGGATAAAAAGAAGAGAATATACTATAAATTCCAAACTATCAATGAAACATAGCTCCAATCAGATGAGCGGGACTTGTAGCTTTTTGCCTCTTGAATAGTTTTGGCATCTCACTTTATCCATTGAAGTTCAGAATGATTGGCTTCTATAGGAACTCAGAGTTCAGATAGTGTTATTGATTCTTCTAGTTCAGTATGATGATTCTTGAACACAGCTATTTTATGAGTCTTGGCCGTGGCCCTAAGCACTTTGTTTTCCAATATTACCACCGGATACATAAATGCCACAGACACATAACTGGGTGAACCCTTTCAGATTGTGACTCAGCTTTGCTAGAGTCCCCAATTAGAGATGTCCAGGGTTCTTAAGCACACTCTTCTTTTGCTTTGGACCTTGACTTTAACCGCTCAGTCTCAAGTTTTCACTTGACACCTTCACGCCACAAGCACATGGTTAGGGACAGCTTGGTTTAGCCGCTTAGGCCAGGATTTTATTCCTTTAGGCCCTCCTATCCACTGATGCTCAAAGCCTTGGGATCCTTTTTATTTACCCTTGCCTTTTAGTTTTAAGGGTTATTGGCTTTTTGCTCTTGCCTCTTGGTTTTAAGAGCTTTTGGCTTTTTCTGCTTGCTTTTGCTCTCTTTTTTTTTCGCCTATATTTTTTTTCTGCAAGCTTTGTTCTTTGCTGCTTTTTCTTGCTTCAAGAATCATTTTTATGATTTTTCAGATCATCAAATAACATGTCTCCTTGTCATCATTCTTTCAAGAGCCAACATATTTAACATTCTTAAACAACAACTTCAAAAGACATATGCACTGTTCAAGCATTCTTTCAGAAAACAAGAAGCATTGTCACCACATCAATATAATTAAACTAAGTTCAAGGATAAATTCAAAACTCATGTACTTCTTGTTCTTTTTAATTAAAACAGTTTTTATTTAAGAGAGGTGATGGATTCATAGGACATTCATAACTTTAAGACATAGTTACTAAATACTAATGATCATGTAATAAGACACAAACATAGATAAGCACTTAACATAGAAAACGAAAAACAGAGAATGTGAGAACAAGGAATGAGTCCACCTTAGTAATGGTGGCGTTTTCGTCTTAAGGAACCAATGATGTCCTTGAGCTCTTCTATGTCTCTTCCTTATCTTTGTTGCTCCTCCCTCATTGCTTTTTGATCTTCTCTGAATTCATGAAGGATGATGGAGTGCTCTTGATGTTCCACCATTAGTTGTCCCATATTGGAACTTAATTCTCCTAAGGAGGTGTTGATTTGCTCCCAATAGTTTTGTGGAGGAAGATGCAATTGAGGCATCTCCGGGATCTCATGGTGATGAGCTTCCTGCACCTCTTGAGCTCCATGAATGGGCTCTCTTGCTTGCTCCATCTTTTTCTTAGTGATGGACTTCTCTTCCTCGATGTGAATGTCTCCTTCTATGAGAGCTCCAGCTGAGTAACATAGATGGCAAATAAGATGAGGAAAAGCCAGCCTTGCCATGGGGGAGGACTTTTCGGCTATTTTGTAGAGTTTAAGGGAGATGACTTCATGAACTTCTACTTCCTCTCCAATCATGATGCTATGGATCATGATGGCCCGATCCACAGTAACTTCAGATCGGTTGCTAGTGGGGATGATGGAGCGTTGGATGAACTCCAACCATCCTCTAGCCACAGGCTTGAGGTCCAGTCTTCTTAGTTGAACCGGCTTGCCTTTGGAGTCAATCTTCCATTGAGCTCCTTCCACACATATGTCTATGAGGACTTGGTCCAACCTTTGATTAAAGTTGACCCTTCTAGTGTAGGGGCGCTCATCTCCTTGCATCATAGGCAAGTTAAATGCCAACCTCACATTCTCCGGACTAAAATCTAAGTATTTCCCCCGAACTATTGTAACATAATTCTTTGGATTCGGGTTCTTACTTTGATCATGGTTCCTAGTGATCCATGCATTGGCATAGAACTCTTGAACCATTAGGATGCCGACTTGTTGGATGGGGTTTGTTAGAACTTCCCAACCTCTTCTTTGGATTTTATGTCGGATCTCCGGATACTCATTCTTCTTGAGCTTGAAAGGGGCCTCGGGGATCACCTTCTTCTTGGCCACAACATCATAGAAGTGGTCTTGATGAGCTTTAGAGATGAACCTTTCCATCTCCCATGACTCGGAGGTGGAAGCTTTTGTCTTCCCTTTCCCTTTTCTAGAGGATTCTCCGGTCTTGGGTGCCATCAATGGTAATGGAAAAATAAAAAGCTTATGCTTTTACCACACCAAACTTAGAATTTTGCTCGCCCTCGAGCAAGAGAAGAAAGAATAGATGCAGAAGAAGAAGAAAATATGGAGAGGAGGGGGGAGGTGTGTTTCGGCCAAGAAGAGAAAAGAGGGTTGTGTTGTGTGAAAATGAGGAAGAATGGAGGGTTATATATAGGGAAGGGAGGGGGGTAAGTTCGGCCATTTAGGGTGGGTTTGGGTGGGAAATTGATTTTGAATTTTGAAGGTAGGTGGAGTTTATGAGGTAGGTTTATGGGGAAGAGTGGATGGATGTGAGTGGTGAAGAGGTGATGGGGAAGAGAGATTGAGGTGATTGGTAAAGGGTTTTGGGGAAGAGTGTTTATGGGATTGTGTGAAAGAGGGGTGAGAAGAAGTAAGTGGAGGTAGGTGGGGATCCTGTGGGGTCCACAGATCCTGAGGTGATCCTGTGGGGTCCACAGATCCCGAGGTGTTCAAGGATTTACAACCTTGCACCAAATTGGGCATGTAAAATGCCCTTGCACACAACTCTGGGCGTTCAGCGCCAGATTGGTGCTTGTTCTGGGCATTGAACGCCCATTTGTTGCCCATTTCTGGCGTTGAACGCTAGAACCATGCTTGTTCTGGGCGTTCAGCGCCAGCTCTTCTCCAGGGTGCATTTCTGGCGTTCAAACGCCCAGATGCTGCCCATTTCTGGCGTTCAGCGCCAGAACCATGCTCTGTTCTGGCGTTGAACGCCCAAAACATGCTTCTTACTGGCGTTTAAATGCCAGTAAAGTCTTCCTCCAGGGTGTGATTTTTCTTCTGCTGTTTTTGATTCCGTTTTTAATTTTTATATTTATTTTGTGACTCCACATGATCATGAACCTACAAAGACATATAACTAATAAAAATATAATTAAATAAAAATTGGGTTGCCTCCCAACAAGCGCTTCTTTAATGTCAATAGCTTGACAGTGGGCTCTCATGGAGCCTCATAGATGTGCAGAGCTTTGTTGAGACCTCCCAACACCAAACTTAGAGTTTGGATATGGGGGTTTGACACCAAACTTAGAGTTTGGTTGTGGCCTCCCAACACCAAACTTAGAGTTTGACTGTGGGGGCTTTGTTTGACTCTGTTTTGAGAGAAGCTTTTTATGCTTCCTCTCCATGGATGCAGAGAGAGATCCTTGAGTTGTAAACACAAGGTTGTCCTCATTTATTTGAAGGATCAATTCTCCTCTGTCCACATCAATCACAGCTCTTGCTGTGGCTAGGAAGGGTCTTCCAAGGATGATGAATTCATCCTCATCCTTCCCAGTATCTAGGACTATGAAATCAGTAGGGATGCAAAGGCCTTCAACCTTTACTAACACATCCTCTACTTGTCCATAAGCCTATTTTCTTGAATTGTCTGCCATCTCTAATGAGATTTTAGTGGCTTGCACCCCAAAGATTCCCAGTTTCTCTATTACAGAGAGGGGCATGAGGTTTATCCCTGAACCAAGGTCACACAGAGCCTTAAAGATCATGGTGCCTATGGTACAAGGTATTAAGAACTTTCCAGGATCCTGTTTCTTCTGAGGCAATGTCAGTAGATCCAGATCACTTAGTTCATTGGTGAACAAGGGAGGTTCATCTTCCCAAGTTTCAATGCCAAATAATTTGGCATTCAGCTTCATGATTGCACCAAGAAACTTGGCAGTTTGCTCTTCAGTAACATCCTCATTCTCTTCAGAAGAGGAATACTCATCAGAGCTCATGAATGGCATAAGGAGGTTCAATGGAATCTCTATGGTCTCTAGATGAGTCTCAGATTCCTTTGGTTCCTCAGAGGGAAACTCCTTATTGATCACTGGACGTCCCAGGAGGTCTTCCTCCTTGGGATTCACGTCCTCTCCTTCCCTTACAGGTTCGGCCATGGTGGTTATGTCAATGGCCTTGCACTCTCCTTTTGGATTTTCTTCTGTATTGCTTGGGAGAGTATTAGGAGGGATTTCAGTGATCCTTTTACTCAGCTGGCCCACTTGTGCCTCTAAATTTCTAATGGATGACCTTGTTTCATTCATGAAACTCACAGTGGCCTTAGATAGATCAGAGACTAAGTTTGCTAGATTAGAAGTATTTTGTTCAGAGTTCTCTGTCAGTTGCTGAGTGGATGATGGAAAAGGTTTACTATTGTTAAACTTGTATCTTCCACCATTACTAAAGCCTTGTTGAGGCTTTTGTTGATCCTTCCATGAGAGATTTGGATGATTTCTCCATGATGGATTATAGGTGTTTCCATAGGGTTCACCTAAGTAATTCACCTCTGCTATTGCAGGGTTCTCAGGATCATAAGTTTCTTCTTCAGAAGATGCCTCTTGAGTACTGTTAGATGTAGCTTGCATTCCATTCAGAGTCTGAGAAATCATATTGACTTGCTGAGTCAATATTTTATTCTGGGTCAATATGGCATTCAGAGTATCAATTTCAAGAACTCCCTTCTTCTGAGGCGTCCCATTACTCACAGGATTCCTCTTAGAAGTGTACATGAACTGGTTATTAGCAACCATGTCAATGAGTTCTTGAGCTTCTGCAGGCGTTTTCTTTAGGTGAATGGATCCACCTGCAGAAGTATCCAATGACATCTTTGATAGCTCAGATAAACCATCATAGAATATATCCAGGATGGTCCATTCTGAAAGCATGTCAGAAGGATACTTTTTGGTCAGCTGCTTGTATCTTTCCCAAGCTTCATAGAGGGATTCACCTTCTTTCTGTCTGAAGGTTTGAACATCCACTCTAAGCTTGCTCAGCTTTTGAGGAGGAAATAACTTGGCTAAGAAAGCCGTGACCAGCTTATCCCAAGAGTTCAGGCTATCTCTGGGTTGAGAGTCCAACCACACTCTAGCTCTGTCTCTTACAGCAAAAGGGAAAAGCATGAGCCTGTAGACTTCAGGATCTACTCCATTAATCTTAACAGTATCATAGATCTGCAAGAATTCAGTTAAGAACTGAAAAGGATCTTCAGATGGAAGTCCATGAAACTTGCAGTTCTGCTGCATCAGAGAAACTAGCTGAGGTTTCAGCTCAAAGTTGTTTGCTCCAATGGCAGGAATGGAGATGCTTCTTCCATGTAAATTGGAATTAGGTGCAGTAAAGTCACCAAGCATCCTCCTTGCATTATTATTATTTTCGGCTGCCATCTCCTCCTCCTGTTCGAAAATTTCTGAAAGGTTATCTCTGGATTGTTGTAATTTAGCTTCTCTTAGTTTCCTTTTCAGAGTCCTTTCAGGTTCTGGATCTGTTTCAACAAGAATATTCTTGTCCTTCCTCCTGCTCATATGACAAAAAAGAGGGTACAGGAAAAATAATAATAATAATAGTAGGGATCCTTTATACCACAGTATAGAGGTCCTTGTGTGAGTAGAAGAAAAGAAGAAGAAAATCTGAACTCAGAGAGAGAGAGGGAGTTCGGATTTTTGGTGAGTGATGTGAGGAAGAGATGTTAGTGGATGAATAAATAAAGAGAGTAAGATGAGAGAGAAAAATTTCGAAAATAATTTTTGAAAAAGAGTTAGTGATTTTCGAAAATAGTTTTTGAAAAAGGTTAGTAATTTTCGAAAATAAAAATCAAAAATTAAAATAATTAGTTAATTAAAAAGAAATTTTTGAAAAAGAGGGAAGATATTTTCGAAAATTAGAGAGAGAGAGTTAGTTAGGTAGTTTTGAAAAAGATAAGAAACAAACAAAAAGTTAGTTAGTTAGTTTAAACAAATTTTGAAAAGATAAGAAGTTAGGAAGTTAGAAAAGATATTTTGAAATCAAATTTTTGAAAGAGATAAGATAAGAAGATATTTTTGAAAAGATATGATTTAAATTAGTTTTTGAAAAATATTTGAATTTTAAAATCACAATTAATGACTTGATTCACAAGAAATCACAAGATATGATTCTAGAACTCAAAGTTTGAATCTTTCTTAACAAGCAAGTAACAAACTTGAAATTTTTGAATCAAAACATTAATTGATGATGTTATTTTCGAAAATTAGGAGATAAAGATAAGAAAAAGATTTTTGAAAAATATTTTTAAAATTTTTGAAAATAACTAAGAAAAATGAAAAAGATTTGATTTTTGAAAAAGATTTTGAAAAAGATAGGATTTTTAAATTTAAAATTTGATTTGACTCATAAAAACAACTAGATTTTAAAAATTTTTTAAAAAGTCAAATCTAATTTTCGAAATTTATGAGTGAAAATGGGAAAGATATTTTTTTTTATTTTTTTTAATTTTTATTATGAGAGAGAAAAACATGAAAATGATGCAATGCATGAAAATTTTTAGATCAAATTATGAATGCATGCAAGAATGCTATGAATGTCAAGATGAACACCAAGAACACTTTGAATGTCAAGATGAACATCAAGAACTTATTTTTGAAAATTTTTATAAGCAAAGAAAACATGAAAGACACCAAACTTAGAAATCTTTCATGTTTAGACTCTATGGATGCAAAAATGCACATGAAAAACAAGAAAAGACACAAAACATGAAAACATCAAGATCAAACAAGAAGACTTACCAAGAACAACTTGAAGATCATGAAGAACACCATGAATGCATGAATTTTTCGAAAAATGCAAGATGAGTATACAATTGACACCAAACTTTCAACTTGACTCAAGACTCAAACAAGAAACATGAAATATTTTTTATTTTTTTTGTATTTTCTTTTAATTTTTTTTTGAAAATCATTTGAAAAAGAAAAATAAGGATTCCAAAATTTTTAATATGAATTCCAAGAATCTTACAATCTTAATCTAAAGCTCCAATCTGAGGGTTAGACATGGCTTAATAGCCAGTCAAGCTTTAGCATGAATATGGGAGTAATTCATTCAATTTTAAGCCAAAACCTCTGTCCAAAAGAATTTAGACATGGTTTTATAGCCAGCATGCTTCAACATGTTTCATGAAACTCTAGAATTCATTCTTAAAAATTCTGAAGAAAAATATATTTTTGAAAACATTTTTATTTTAAAATTTTTTTTTTCGAAAACAAAGGAGAACTTTTTGAAAGATTTTTTTTTTAAAATTTTTTGAAAACTTTTTAAAAAGAAAACGAAAAGAAAGTTACCTAATCTGAGGAACAAGATGAACCGTCAGTTGTCCAAACTCGAACAATCCCCGGCAACGGCGCCAAAAACTTGGTGCATGAAATTGTGATCTCTGGTAATGGCTCCAAAAACTTGGTGCTTTAATCTCAATTCATAATTTGTCACAACTTCGATACAACTAACCAGCAAGTGCACTGGGTCATCCAAGTAATAAACCTTACGTGAGTAAGGGTCGATCCCACGGAGATTGTTGGTATGAAGCAAGCTATGGTCACCTTGTAAATCTCAGTCAGGTGGATAATAATTGATTATGGAGTTTTCGAAAATAATATTAATTAAACAGAAAATAAGGATAGAAACACTTATGTAATTCATTGGTGATAATTTCAGATAAGCGTGTAGAGATGCTTTCGTTCCTCTAAATCTCTGCTTTCCCGCTGTCTTCATCCAATCAGTCTTACTCCTTTCCATGGCTGGCTTTATGCAAGGGCATCACCGTTGTCAATGGTTACATCCCCTCCTCTTGTGAAAATGGTCCAAATGCTCTGTCACAGCACGGCTAATCATCTGAGGTTCCCGATCATGCTGGAATAGGATTCACCCTCCTTTTGCGTCTGTCACTACGCCCAGCAATCGCGAGTTTGAAGCTCGTCACAGTCATTCAATTCCAGAATCCTACTCGGAATACCACAGACAAGGTTTAGACTTTCTGGATTCTCATGAATGCCGCCATCAATCTAGCTTACGCCACGAAGATTCTGATTAAGAGATCCAAGAGATAATCATTCAATCGAAGGTAGAACGAAAGTGGTTGTCAGGCACGCGTTCATGGGGAATGATGATGATTGTCATGTTCATCACATTCAGGTTGAAATGCGAATGAATATCTTAGAAGCGGAATAAGTTGAATTGAATAGAAAAACAATAGTACTTTGCATTAATCTTTGAGGAACAGCAGAGCTCCACACCTTAATCTATGGAGTGTAGAAACTCTACCGTTAAAAATACATAAGTGAAAGGTCCAGGAATGGCCGAGAGGCCAGCCCCCATGATCTAAGAACCAGGCATCCAAAGATGTTCAAAGATACAATTCCGGATTCAAAGATGATCAAAAGATGTTCCAAGATACAATCCCGGATTCAAAGATATCTACTACAATAGTAAAAAGTCCTATTTATAATAAACTAGCTACTAGGGTTTACAGAAGTAAGTAATTGATACATAAATCCACTTCCGGAGCCCACTTGGTGTGTGCTTGGGCTGAGCTTGAAGTCTACACGTGGAGAGGTCATTCTTGGAGTTGAAAGCCAGCTTTTGTGCCATTTTGGGCGTTAAATTTCACTTTGCAACTTGTTTCTGGCGCTGGACGCCAGAATTGGACAGAGAGCTGGCGTTGAATGCCAGTTGGCGTCGTCTAAACTTGAGCAAAGTATGGACTATTATATATTGCTGGAAAGCCCTGGATGTCTACTTTCCAACGCAATTAGAAGCGTGCCATTTTGAGTTCTGTAGCTTCAGAAAATCCATTTTGAGTGCAGAGAGGTCAGAATCCAACAACATCAGCAGTCCTTCTTCAACCTCTGAATCTGATTTTTGCTCAAGTCCCTCAATTTCAGCCAGAAAATACCTGAAATCACAGAAAAGCACACAAACTCATAGTAAAGTCCAGAAATGTGAATTCAACATAAAAACTAATGAAAACATCCCGAAAAGTAACTAGATTCTACTAAAAACATACTAAAAACAATGCCAAAAAGCATATAAATTATCCGCTCATCAAAAACCTAAGACCAAGTTGAACTAGAGACCTGGTGACCTAGTAAAGCATAGAATGAATACTTCTTCTATGGCCATAGAAGCTCAAATGATAAGTAATAAGTAATAACTGATATTGAAGTGGTTGCTCTGGACTCAAGAAATTGAACAAGATATTGTTCCACTTTGCAGGTAAATAATCTAAGTATTTCTATATTTTAAAATTTATGTGCTTTAAGGAAGAATATTTAATTTTAATTCCTAGGAGAGTAGCTAATTCCAATGCTCTGTTCTTGATTCCTGTATTTGACACAAATTGATTAAACTAGATTATGAAAAATTGCCAAATGTGGCTTATGTCTCACTCTAACATTCTTTGCATCAGAGGTAATAACTAGCAAGGTTTTTTAATATCTTTTTAACTCTATTCAATATTCATTCATTAAGTTGAATTGAAAATTGTTCTTGATTCTTGTATCTGACATTGTCTTGCCACTTGGGTGGATCATTATGTTTAAAACACAATTCTTATCTTTTTTTTTCACATGTTTATGCACATCAAATTATTAATATTGTGATTGAGTATCTATTTTCTTTTACTCAGCTTCTTGTTGAAACTATCCTTGTCCTTGTTGGGCCAGTTTCATACTTGTTGCTTTCGAAGCCTGCCAAGGGTATTGAGAAGACTGATGGGAAGCAGAAGCTGGTGAATTAAAAATTTATTAAAATGGTTACGTTGCAAGTATAGTTCTTAACTCACCGAAAATCTGCCTATCAATTTAGAAATATGTCACAGAGAGTTTAAATTAAAATTACTGGGAGTTTTAAGTCCCAGGTCGTCTCCCAACGAGTTGCATAAAAGTGTGCTGTTTTATTAATTAGATGTTCCAAGAAGTTGAGCTAAGTAAATTGGAATTTAAATTGAGGAATTTTAATTAATATAAATAAAAGCCTTGACTGGGAATTGATTAGTTAGAATCTCTATCATTGATGGAGTGATTTTTAGGATTGATTTATAATTAATGGTTACTCTGTTTGGTTATCCTTTACTAGGTAAGGGAAAGTCAAACAAGTTGGAATGCCAGATCTGTTCACGAGTTACAACCCACTTAGTTCAAAGGAATTGGCATTGGTGACAGGATAGCAATCCAACATTTAACCCAACTACAAATTTTTCCTTCAATCCTTCCAACTCAAGAGTTCCCTTTTAATCAATTCCCCATCAAGTAATGAAACTACTCACGCATTGTAAATAAAGAATCCATGGCACATAAAAGGGAATTAAAAGAAGACATGATTATTGGAATTGAAATTGAATTAAAAAGAAATAATCCTTGCATCAATTAATCATAAAAGTATCTGAATGACAAAATTGAACATAACAAAGAACATGGAAGAATAAAACCAAGTTAAGAGAACAAACTAGAATGATGAAGTCTTGATGAGGAAATAACTCTTCTCAATGTTCCAATGCTAAGACCAATTGAAAATCCAAATTCTAAAAACTAGAGAGAAAAACCTAAGAGAGTGAAAAACTAGATCTAAAACTACTGAATGAATATGTGTATTGTTTCTACATATTCTCTGACTCTAGTTTGCTGTTCCGGGCCGAAAACTGGGCCAAAATAAGGTCCAAAATTGCCCCCATCGAATTCTACAGATTATGCAGATCGCGCATGTCACGCGATCGCGTCATCCATGCAGACGCGTCGCTTGCGCTTTTTCCTCTCCACGCGTTCGCGTCGTCCACGCTACCGCGTCGCTTGCGCTTTCCAATCCGCGCGGCCGCGCAAGCCATGCGGCCGTGTCACTGCGATTTGCGCTCCTTCGCGCGGTCGCGTAGCCATGCGACCGCGTCACTTCTCGCTGGTTATCTCCTCAAATTCTTGTGTTCCTTCCATTTTTGCTAGCTTCCTCTCCAATCTCCATCTCATTCATGCCCTATAAAGCCTGAAACACTTGACACACAGATCACGGCATCGAATGGAATAGAGGAGAATTAAAATTAAATAATTAAAGTCTCTAGGAAGCAATTTTCAAACATGTACTGAATTTAGGAAGGAAATCTAAATGCATGCTAAATTGATGAATAAGTGGGTAAGGATCATGACAAAACCACACAATTAAACACAATATAAACTATAAAATAGTGGTTTATCAACCTCCCCACACTTAAACATTAGCATGTCCTCATGCTAAATTGAAGGAGATAAGGAAATAAGTATGAACATGTAGAAACTTATGAAATGTAATGGAATCCTACATATATAAATAAATGCAACTATATGTTTATTGTCCACTTGATCAAAAGTAAATAAGCTCTTCAAAACAGTTACAAATCAAATTTCACTAATTCTATCATTATACAATAAAACCGATAAAAGTGCAAGAAGATAGCTTATGAAAGCAGGAAACATGAAAATTCAAGCATTGAACCCTCGCTGATAATGTATGTACGCTCTAATCTCTAGTGTATAAGGTAATCACTCTATTCTTCTCTAGTCATGTTTTCTAACTTTTGTTTTTCTCCTAACCAATCAACAACAGTTAATATACCAATGCAAACATCATGAGGTCTTTTCAGGGTTGTAATGGGGCCAAGGTGCAGGTAAGGGTATACATATAGGTATACATATGGCTAAGTGAGCTTTATAAATTGAATCTTTAATTAACCTAAGCTCTCTCCTAATATACATATACTCTATATACTTTTAAATTCATGCCTAGCTACCCGTAATTCCCTTTTTCAACCCATACTCATGTTTCAACATTGTATTTTAATTCTATCATATGTGCATTGATCTTTGAATTCTGAATTTAACATTGGGGTAATTTTGTGTCCCCTTATTTATTTGTTTATCATCTTTTTTTTTTTTGAAATAAATAAAGCTTATCAATGCACATAGATTTTTTTTATTCTTATAGTTTCACATGAATAGGTATCCAAATTCCCTTTAAATTTTCACGACACATCCCCTTAACAACTTTTGTTCCCACAATTTCCCATACTTAACTAGCACACACAATTCTATCTTAAGCTAACCAAAGATTCAATTTGGGATATGCAATTGTTTTTTTTTTCAGCTTAAGGTTAGTAATGTGGTAAAATATAGAACAAATGGGGTTTTAAAGGCTCAAAGTGGTTAACAAGGGTAATTGAAAAGGGTAGGCTTGATTTGGATAAGTGAGTTTAAACAAATAATGGCCTCAATCATGTGCAAGCATGTAAATATAATAAATATTGGACATATAAGATAAAACAAAATATAGATTACAATCATAGAGAAGTAAACACACAAGAATAAAATAATTATGGTTAAATAATGTAACCATTCATAAAGGCTCAAATCTTCCACAGGTTGTGTGTTCTTTAACTCAAATATCATGTTTCAAATACGACTCAAGCAAATTTATTATAAGAATTTTTGAAAAATCAGTGAAATTTTGTTCCAAAGATAGATTTTAAAAGAAACTTATTGTCTTTTCAATCAAGTAGAACATGCATGCAACTATCCTAACCTATGCAATTTATTATATTCTATAAAGGAAAGAAAAATCTAACTAAAATATCCTAATTATTGGTGCCAGAGAAGAGAATTTACCTCCGGAAGTCAGGTACTGACCGACCTCCCCACACTTAAGGCTTTGCACCGTCCTCGGTGCCATCTGTCAGAAACAGGGGTGGGCTGGTAGCAGTATCTCCATCATCGGGACCGTCATGGCTCCCTATGCTAGTAAAAGAAGTGGAGTCCGGGGTGTCTGAGTCTCTGAAGCGTCCCTTGAGTAGCTTCTTGAGGTATTTGAATCGGCGCTCGTTACGGCGCTCTCTCATCTTAGCTTTCAGTTCATGCCGATCCAATTTTTCAAGTATCTGCTGGAGCAATTTCTCAGTTGTAGATGCTTGTGGTGTTAAAGAAGGAATATCTTCAACTGGCTCAGTAGGAAGGCTTATAGTGGCTGCTGAGAGTCTGAGGTATTTCCCGTTAGGGACATATTGATCATCCCGTGGAAGCATGGCTTTGGTGTCCCCAGCTCTGTAGGAGACTCCGGCTGCTGAGACAAGATCTGAGACCAAGGCGGGAAAAGGTAGGTTGCCCGCGATTTGTACATGCTCCATAGCATTTCGGATGTGTCTTGAGAGATTCAGAGGTTGGTCTGTAAGGATGCACCATAGTAAAACAGCCATGTCTGCAGTGAAAGAGGACTCATAAGTGCTCGGAAAGACGTAATGGGACATGATCTGTGCCCATACGCGAGCCTCCAAGGTAAGTGCTGAAGCCAAGATTCCCATAGGGCGGGTACGGTGGTATCCGTAGATCCAACGGCTGCCAGGTAATGCGATGACTCTGAGAACGGAGTTCCAGTCAAATTGGTATCTCTGGCGATGAAGGGCGGCTTCTTGAAAAGTGTCCATTCCTGCTGGAATAGGGGGAAGACTCAGAGCTTGCTGAATGGCCTCTTCTGTGATGGGGACTTGCTTCTGCCGGACATAAACAGACTACAGGGTCGGCATGTAGAAGTTGGAGTAGAACTCAACTACCCAAGAAAGATTGACCTGCCTTGGCTGTTTCCGTAGGAAACCCCATTGTCTTTGCTCAATTTGCGGCTCAACAAAGGTGGCAATATTGGACGGGAGGATAAGAAGGTATTCATTGTTATAGTTCCTTTCTGCCAGGATAGGGAACATCTGCTCACAGTAGCGATTGGAAAATCGTACAGCGTCCTTTGCTGGAAAGGCTTTCTCCTTTTCGTCAACCTTTATTATCCTCTTGACTCGTTTTGTTGAGGGCTTGACTGCGGTTGAAGAAGGCTCTGCCACTAATGCTCTTTTAGTTCCTCTTCTTGCTGGTGGTCTGGAAGTTGCTTTCTCCTTTCCTTTCTTGGTGGCCATCCTGAAAGAAGGGAAGAGAAAGTAAATTAAATTCAAAGAGATATACAGCAAGGAAGGAAACGGAAAAGAGGGTGATGGAAGCACATTAAGATATGCTGACATTAACACATGCTCGCGAGTACGTGTGAAAAGCCAACGATGAAAAATAGCTAATGCATATAAAGACAAATGAATGCAAGGTGTTTATTGGCATGCTGGCAAAGGGCATGAGTAGCATAGACCAAGCAATACTTTGTAACAAACCATCACGTTTGTTTGACAATTAAATTCAATTAATAAAATAAGAAGGAGAATTTGTGAAAAGCAAGCATTGAATAGTAGAGTAAAGTAATGTAGAAAAGTGCATAGTGCTATATGGGCTTTTTCACAAACACATGGCATGCATGTTAAACAAGATATAAAAAGTATGAAATTGAACATGCAAGCAATCCCTTAAAAATAATAATAATTGTCAAATAAATTGTAACAAGTCACAAGCATATAATAAGGGAGAATGACTCAAAAAAATTTCTAACACCATGTAAAAAGGGAAAAGAAGAATAAAGAAAATAGGAATAATTAAAAGAAGAAGAAAAGAAAAAGAAAATACATGTAGAACAATAAAAAAAATGATAGAAAAAAAAAAGAAGGAAGAAGAAGGTAAAACCTTGTTAATGGAGGAGAGAGAGAGAAAGAGAGTGAAAGGTGAGATAGAAAGGGGAAGGGAGAAGGAAGAAAGAAGGAGGGAAAAGAAAAATTAGGATTTGGAGGAAAGAAAGATAAGATAATTTGGCAATTTAGGTTGAGCTGTGTGGTGCATGCGATGCGGCCGCGGAAGGCACGTGTTCGCGTGGTTGCACTTCAGGTAGGGTGACACGATCGCGTCGGTCACGCGGTCGCGTGACCCGTGTTGCGCTGCTGGCGCGAGTGCAGCCTTGCTCCAGCACAACTCTCTGTTCAATTTATTTTAATAGCCAAAATTGGGTGACGCGATCGCGTGGGTCACGCGATCGCATGAGTGTGCGTTATAAAATGGGTGACGCGGCCGCGTCAGTCAGTGACGCGGTCGCGTGACAAGGATTGTGCTTCCAGCACCAATCCAGCATCACTCTCGCACAGAATGCGACTGTGCACCCTTTTACGTCGAAAACTCAGGGCACGCGGTCGCGTGGGAGGCCATGATTTCCATGCGACGCGGTCGCGTGGGGTAATTTGTGCCATTGGCACGACTCCAGCGCTGCTCTTGTGTAACTTTCTGTTCATTTTTATTTTTCTTTACTCCCCCCTGCCATGCGGACGCGTCGCTGGTGCGATCGCGTCGCGCGGCGAGAAATTTTTTTTTTTAAGGAAAGATAAAGATATGTAATTGAAAGAGCACGAAAGCACTAATAAAGAGAAGAGTTATTAAATAAGAAAAACTAAAAGTGAAGAAAAGAACGATCATACCGCGGTGGGTTGTCTCCCACCAAGCACTTTGCTTTAACGTCCGTAAGTTGGACGCTCCACTAGCTCAATCTGTTGCTATGTGGGGATCTTCCAAGTGGAGGATCTCAAGCTCCTTGCTTTTCTGCACCTTCTCACCATGGTACAGCTTCAGGCGGTGACCATTAACCTTAATAAGTTCAGTGCTTGAAGGATGGCTTAGGTGGTAAACTCCGTACGGTTCAGCCTTCTCTACTCTGTATGGACCTTCCCATTTTGATCTTAACTTACCGGGCATTAGCCTTAGTCGAGATTTGTAAAGGAGGACGAAATCTCCAGGTTGAAATTCTTTCTTCTTGATGTTTTGATCATGCACAGCTTTCATCCTTTCCTTACAAATTCTGGAATTCTCATAAGCTTCTAGGTGAAGGTTCTCCAGTTCCTACAGTTGCAACTTCCTTTCAGCTCCGGCCTTCTCAATTTCCATGTTGCACTCTTTAACTGCCCAGAAGGCTCTGTGTTCGATTTCAACTGGAAGATGGCAAGCTTTTCCATAAACTAAGCGAAAGGGACTCATCCCAATGGGTGTCTTGTATGCTGTTCTATATGCCCACAGTGCATCTTGTAGTCTGGTGCTCCAGTCTTTTCTATGAGGCTTTACTATCTTCTGCAAGATATACTTAATTTCTCTGTTTGATACCTCGGCTTGCCCATTAGTTTGGGGTGGTAAGCTGTTGCAACTTTATGGATTATCCCATGCTTCTTCATCAATCCTGTTAGTCTCCTATTACAAAAATGGGTGCCTTGATCGCTCACGATCACTCGTGGTGACCCAAAGCGGCATATAATATGGTTTCTCACAAAGGAAACAACAGTGTTAGCATCGTCAGTGCGGGTAGGAATTGCTTCCACCCATTTGGAAACATAATCCACAGCTAACAATATATAAAAATATCCACTAGAATTTGGAAATGGACCCATGAAGTCAATGCCCCAAACATAAAAAATTTCACAGAAAAGCATATATTGTTGAGGCATCTCATCCCTCTTGGATATGTTACCAAATTTCTGCCATGGGTGATAAGATTTACAAAACTCAGCAGCATCTCTAAAAAGAGTAGGCCACCAGAATCTGCAGTCTAAGATCTTTCTAGCTGTTCTTTGAGGGCCAAAATGTCCTCCACTTTCAGATGAGTGACAGGCCTCTAAAATGGACTGGAATTCTGATTGAGGCACACAACGTCTAATTATCTGGTCAGCGCCACATCTCCATAAATATGGGTCATCCCATGTATAATATTTAGACTCGCTTTTCAGCTTGTCTCTTTGATGCTTAGAAAAATGTGGAGGAAATGTGCGGCTAACTAAGTAATTAGCAACAGGTGCATACCAAGGGGTTACCTCAGATACTGCTTGCAGGTTGTCAAAAGGAAAATTATCATCTATAGGAGTAGAATCATCCTTAATATGTTCAAGGCGACTCAAGTGGTCTGCTACTAAATTTTGATTACCACTCCTATCCTTTATTTCTAAATCAAATTCTTGTAACAGCAGTATCCAACGTATAAGTCTTGGTTTGGACTCCTTTTTAGCTAATAGATACTTTAGAGCTGCATGGTCCGAATACACTACTACTCTAGTACCAACTAAATAAGCCCAGAATTTATCCAGAGCAAAAACAATAGCAAGTAGCTCTTTCTCAGTAGTAGTATAATTGGAATGGGCAGTGTCTAAAGTCTTAGACGCATAGGCAATAACAAAAGGATCCTTACCTTCACGCTGAGCCAGCGCTGCTCCTACTGCATGGTTGGAAGCATCGCACATGATTTCAAACGGTTGGCTCCAGTCGGGTCCTCTCACAATTGGGGCTTGAGTTAGAGCAGTCTTCAACTTATCAAATGCTTGTTTGCAATCGTCACTGAACTCAAACTCAATGTCCTTCTGCAGTAATCTGGATAAGGGAAGTGCCACCTTACTAAAGTCCTTAATAAATCTCCTATAGAAACCTGCATGGCCAAGGAACGAACGGACTTCCCTCACAGAAGAGGGGTAAGGTAAACTAGAAATAACATTCACCTTTGCTGGGTCTACAGAAATGCCATTATTAGATACCACATGTCCTAATACAATCCCTTGCTTTACCATAAAGTGGCATTTTTCGAAATTCAATACAAGGTTTGTATTAACACATCTATCTAATACTCTAGATAATCCATCTAAGCAAAGGTTAAAAGAATCACCATAAACGCTAAAATCGTCCATAAAAACTTCCATACAGTTCTCAATAAGATCAGAGAAAAGACTCATCATGCACCTTTAGAAAGTAGCTGGTGCATTGCACAAGTCAAAGGGCATTCTCTTTTAAGCGTAAGTCCCAAAAGAACATGTAAAAGTAGTCTTTTCCTGATCCTCAGGAGCTATATGAATCTGGAAATAACCTGTATAACCATCTAGAAAGCAATAATGTGATTTACCTGACAGGCGATCCAGCATTTGATCAATGAATGGAAGTGGGTAGTGATCCTTACGAGTAGCTTGGTTGAGACGCCTGTAATCAATGCAGACTCTCCAAGCATTCTGAACTCTAGTTGCTATGAGCTCTCCATGCTCATTCTTTACGGTAGTGACTCCGGACTTCTTGGGCACCATTTGTACTGGGCTTACCCATTTACTGTCTGAAATGGGATATATGATACCGGCTTCTAATAGTCTGGTCACTTCCTTTTTGACAACTTTCAAGATGGTGGGATTCAATCTTCTTTGTGGTTGACGGACAGGTCTTGCTCCCTCTTCTAAAAATATTCTGTGCTCGCATACTTGAGGGTTAATTCCCACTATGTCTGCCAAACTCCACCCAATTGCCTTCTTATGCTTCCTCAGTACATCAAGTAACTGCTTTTCTTGTTGAGAAGTAAGTTCCCTTGCAATAATAACCGGAAGCTTCTGCTCATCCTCAAGATAAGCATATTTGAGATGTGGAGAGAGAGGTTTTAATTCTAACTTTTGATCATGGGCAGGCTCTGGATTATCTGGGGCTTGTGAAAATGGTGAAGTGCCCTCACTGTCAGTTAAGAGGGTCCCCACACTTGGACCTTGTCCAGTGTGCCTCTCTTTAAACTCTTCTTTTTGAACTTCACCACACTTTCGTCTATGATATCACACTGGAAGATAGAACGATCTTCTGGGGGGTTGTCAATGACTCCATTCAGATTGAAGATCACTATGCGGCCATCTATTTCAAAGGAGTATGTTCCTGAAAAAGTATCCAATTTAAATTTTGATGTCTTCAGGAATGGCCTTCCAAGTAGGATCGATGATGGCTTATCTGAATCATTATGGGGCATCTCCAAGATATAAAAATCAGTGGGAAATGTGAGCCCTTTAATATTCACCAAAACATCTTCAGCAACTCCAGCCACTGTAATAATGCTTTTATCTGCTAACACAAAACGAGCTGCCGACCTTTTTAAGGGAGGGAGCCTTAAAACATCATATATAGACAAAGGCATTATACTGACACATGCTCCTAAATCACACATGCAATCATAAATTACTACACCACCAATAGTACAACTAACTATGCAGGGACCTGGATCACTACATTTTTCAGGTAATCCTCCCATTAAAGCAGATATAGAACTACCTAAAGGAATAGTTTCTAATTCATTAATTTTGTCTTTATGGATACATAAGTCTTTTAGAAACTTTGCATATTTAGGTACTTGCTGAATAACATAAAAAAGGGGAATAGTTACCTCAACCTTTTTTAATATTTCTACCATTTTAGGATCAGGTTCCAGCTGCTTCCTGGGTTTCCTTGCAAGTTATGAAAATGGAATGGGAGCAGTGTTTTCTGTGGGGCCTGCGCCTTTTTGTGCTTCTTCCTGTGGTTGAGCTATCTCTTCTTCAGCTATGTCCTGTATATCCTCTTCCTCTTCAACATCTTCAATTTCTACCACCTCTTCAGCTGAGGCGTATTCTGGCGAGCTTGGTTCCTCCTGATTCCTCTCCTGCAGTGTAGTTCCAGACCTCAGGGTGATGGCATTAATGCCTCCCTTTGGATTGGGTAATGGTTGAGAGGGGATTCCAGTGGTGCTTGAAGGTTGGTTACTGGAATTTTGTGCTGAACCAAGCTGTGTCATAAAAGCTTGCAGAGTAGAGGCGAGACCATTCAGACTGGCGTTAATACTATTCACAATGGTACTTTCCATGGCCAGTTGTCTTTTCTCAAAAGCTTGTAATAAATCTTCATTAGAAGATACAGAAGAATGAGTAAATTGAGAGGGTTGCTGCTGATTGTTCGGTGGTCCTTGGTTTTGCCTTAGGTGAGGTGCTCGGTAAGGTTGATTTTGCTGCCTGTTGTTGTTATTATTCCACCTCTGATTTCCCTGATTATCTCTGCCTCCCCTATTATTGTTGTCCCTCCAATTTTGGTTTGAATTGTCCTGCCATCCATGGTTATTATTTCCACTTTGATTGTACTCTTGGTTGGGGCGTTCATAGAAGTTGTGAGTGGATGCCACCATGTTGTCTTCTTGTTGGAGCTGCGGGCATTCATCAGTGTAATGGCTGTAATCAGCACAAATTCTGCAAATTCTTTGTGGAACTAGTTGTTGGTTTTGCTGCAGTTGAGTTTGCTGAGCTTGTTGATTCAACTGCATTTGCTTCAGCAGGTTGGTCATCTCACAGATGCTTTGATTTAGAGCAGCAGTCTCTATGCCAGAAGATACTTCTGCAACGGCTTTTGAACGGCCTTGCTTCTGTCTGTGGTTCCGAGTAGATTCAGCTAAATCACTGATCAATTGCCAAGCTTCATCAGTGGTCTTGTACTTCTTCATAGACCCATTGCTGGCACTTTCCAAAGTGGCCTTATCTTGGGGCCTCATACCTTGTGTGATATAGCTGAGTAGCACGATCTTGTCAATCATGTGGTGGGGGCATGCTTCCAAAAGATTATTGAAGCGCTCCCAGTATTCAAAGAAAGTCTCATTGTCATCCTGAACAATTGTAGAGATATCCTTCCTCAATTTATCAGTAACTTCAGATGGGAAGAATTTCTCCAGGAACTCCTTTCTGAGTGTATCCCAGTTGGATACATTTGCTATAGATTGAGTGTAGTACCACTCTCTTGCTTTTCCCTCAAGAGAGAACAGAAAAGCTTTCAGCAGAATTGAAGTTTCACCAGTGCCATCACGCCTGACAGTAGAACAGGCTGCCTGGAAATCTCTCAAGTGCTTGATAGGCTCTTGAGCAGGTAGGCCATGAAACTTGGGCATCAAATTTAGCAGTGCAGTCTTTATTTCAAAATCCGTAGCTACCGCTGGATGATGCGCTTGAAATGGTTGCATTGTAAAATTAGGAGCTCCTTCCTCCTGAATGGTAACTCTTCTAGCTGCCATGTTTTCTGCATGTAAAACAACTGAATCAGTAGAACGGGGGCTGGTTTCTTCCTCAGATTCACTTTCAGAACTGCCCTCAGAGCGGGCAAACCTACGCTGTTCTCGCCTTATTCGTGAAATTGTTCTTTCAATTTCAGGATCGAATATTAGCAAGCGCGGATCAGGAAGTGAACGTGTCATTTGACAGAAGAAACATACAGCTCATAGTAGCAAAATTAAATAAAATACAAATAAATAAATTCTAATTAATAAAATTAGCACTCTATTGCAACTCCCCGGCAACGGCGCCAAAAATTGATAGGAAGCAGAAGCTGGTGAATTAAAAATTTATTAAAATGGTTATGTTGCAAGTATAGTTCTTAACTCACCGAAAATCTGCCTATCAATTTAGAAACATGTCACAGAGAGTTTAAACTAAAATTACTGGGAGTTTTAAGTCCCAGGTCGTCTCCCAACGAGTTGTAGAAAAGTGTGCTGTTTTATTAATTAGATGTTCCAAGAAGTTGAGCTAAGTAAATTGGAATTTAAATTGAGGAATTTTAATTAATATAAATAAAAGCCTTGACTGGGAATTGATTAGTTAGAATCTCTATCATTGATGGAGTGATTTTTAGGATTGATTTATAATTAATGGTTACTCTGTTTGGTTATCCTTTACTAGGTAAGGGAAAGTCAAACAAGTTGGAATGCCAGATCTGTTCACGAGTTACAACCCACTTAGTTCAAAGGAATTGGCATTGGTGACAGGATAGCAATCCAACATTTAACCCAACTACAAATTTTTCCTTCAATCCTTCCAACTCAAGAGTTCCCTTTTAATCAATTCCCCATCAAGTAATGAAACTACTCACGCATTGTAAATAAAGAATCCATGGCACATAAAAGGGAATTAAAAGAAGACATGATTATTGGAATTGAAATTGAATTAAAAAGAAATAATCCTTGCATCAATTAATCATAAAAGTATCTAAATGACAAAATTAAACATAACAAAGAACATGAAAGAATAAAACCAAGTTAAGAGAACAAACTAGAATGATGAAGTCTTGATGAGGAAATAACTCTTCTCAATGTTCCAATGCTAAGACCAATTGAAAATCCAAATTCTAAAAACTAGAGAGAAAAACCTAAGAGAGTGAAAAACTAGATCTAAAACTACTGAATGAATGTGTGTATTATTTCTGCATATTCTCTGACTCTAGTCTGTTGTTCCGGGCCGAAAATTGGGCCGAAATAAGGTCCAAAATCGCCCCATCGAATTCTGCAGATTATGCAGATCGCACATGTCACGCAATCGCGTCATCCATGTGGACGCGTCGCTTGCGCTTTTTCCTCTCCAGGCGTTCGCGTCGTCCACGCTACCGCGTCGCTTGCGCTTTCCAATCCGCGCGGCCGCGCAAGCCATGCGGCCGCGTCACTACGATTTGCGCTCCTTCGCGCGGTCGCATGAGCCATGCGACCGCGTCACTTCTCGCTGGTTATCTCCTCAAATTCTTGTGTTCCTTCCATTTTTGCTAGCTTCCTCTCCAATCTCCATCTCATTCATGCCCTATAAAGCCTGAAACACTTGACACACAGATCACGGCATTGAATGGAATAGAGGAGAATTAAAATTAAATAATTAAAGTCTCTAGGAAGCAATTTTCAAACATGTACTGAATTTAGGAAGGAAATCTAAATGCATGCTAAATTGATGAATAAGTGGGTAAGGATCATGACAAAACCACACAATTAAACACAATATAAACTATAAAATAGTGGTTTATCAAAGACCTTCTCTCTCTTCTCACTTATCCCCAAGGTCCTAGCTGTTTACAAGTAAGAACTTTAACTTTTGTATTGTGACTATTACTTGTTTCTATGCAATTATATGTATTTCATATCTCTAACTTACTCATATTTGTAAAATCAGCAAAGTCATATTTTTCTAGTATAGTCATATTTGTAAACTGATTTTGTTTTGCTCATATATATATATATATATATATATATATATATATATATATATATATATATAACAAGATCAGAAAATGCATTGAATATTTAAATGTGATGACTCCTTTTTTCACTTATTAAAAATTTTTCACAACTCACAATGTTTTTAGTTAAAGTTTGATTTGTGTTTTATAGTTTTTGAGATGAGTCTCTTCCTTTCTAATTTAGTTGTTGAGAATTAAAATATATTCAAAGTTGAAAGAAATGTTAAGGAATTTGCCCTGGAATTTAGACATCATTTATGATATGGTGTAATGTCACTATTTCATCTATATAGCAGATCCTCATTGGGTGGGATATAGGATAATTATCATTTTTATTGTTGCATTGCATAAAAGTAAGAGAACAGGTAAGATGTATCTTTTCAACTTTTAAGTAATTTTTTTATTATAGATTCACTTATTCTCTCTTGCATGATGATCAAGTATTTTTTATTCAACATCATGTAATTTTTGGGAGCTTGGATCTAAGACTCTGCTTGTTAAGTGTGCTACAAAGTATAATTTATTTATTTTTTTAAAACTAAGCATTACTAGGTATCTATTGGAGATGTTACTCTTATATTTATTACATTTATTGTTTACATACATACATATAGGAGCAATTCTTTCATACCTTTACATTTTTTTACTCAAATTCTTTGCGAGATGATGTGCTTTATATTGCTTATTGTTTTGTTAATGTGACCAATTAGTCTATTATGCATGCTTGTGATTTTTTATCGTAGATAGTTAATTGTTCCATTATAAGTGATAATTTTATTTCCTCATGTAGAGTTAGAACCGTAAGGTAAAAGACTCAACTACTGAAGATACTCCCTCTTGCCAAGGATATAAGGCCTGTGTGTGAACCTAGAGACACCAAACTACCTCATGCTAAGTTGTCGGATCTCATGTGAAAATCTTAGCTTAAATATAGTTGTGATATGCACTGTTGTGCATGATTTATTTTTGGTTATATTTTGAGATTTTCCTTTTTTCAAACTAGCTATAGTTGAGTTTTTTACGGTGTGGCGCTACTTTTACAACATTGAAATAATGAGTATAATGATTAATGAGTGATTTTTCACTATTGTAAGATTTATGTTTGTATTGAGATTTATTTCTTGTTGTTAAAATTGTTATTTGAAATTGGATTAGATTGGATTGTTTTAATAAAGAATAAAATTTAAGATTACTGACGGATTTACTGTGGGTTAAATTTGTCGGTAGTTATTAATTTAATTATTATTAAATAATATATTACTGTCGGATTTATCGGGGGATAAATCCGATGTAAAATTTACTAGCAAAAAGTTTTCAACGGTAATTATCAGCGAGGTTTATGATAAACCACTATTTCATAGTTTATCTTGTGCTCAATTGAGTGGTTTTTATCAACTCTTTACCCACTTATTCATACTAATCGCATGTTTTACATTTTCCTTCCTGATTTTGTGCTATGATTGAAAACATGTTTCCTGGGCCTTTGAAATACTAACTTTAATCCTCTATTATTACCATTTGATGCTGTGATATGTGTGTTAAGTGATTTCAGAGATTATAGGGCAGGAATGACTCAGAGGATGGAAAGGAAGCATGCAAAAATGGAAGGAATACAAGAAGTTGAAGAAATTGCTAAGCTGTCCAGCCTGACCTCTTTGCACTCAAACGCTCATAACTCGAGCTACAAAGGTCCAAATGATGTAGTTCTAGTTGCGTTGAAAAGCTAACGTCCGAAGCTTCGCAACGATATATAATTTGCCATAGCTACCCCGAAGCCAGGCGACGCGAACGCGTGGATCACACGGATGCGTGACCTGGCAAAAACTCAATCCGCGCAAACGCGTGGACGACGCTTCCGCGTCACTTTCCCGCGACCTGTATGTACCAGAAAATGCTGGGGGCAATTTCTGGACTGTTTCTGACCCAGTTTTTTTCCCAGAAAGCACAGATTAGAGGCTATAAAGTGGGGGAATCCATTCATTCATAATCATCTCATATTCACATAATTTTAGTTTTAGATATAGTCTTTAGAGAGAGAGGTTCTCTCCTCTCTCTTAGGTTTTAGGATTAGGATTCCTCTTAAAGGATTTAGGATTTCAACTCTTCATCAGGTTCAATATTCCTTTTACTTTATATTTCTCTTTTACCTTCAGACACTTTGATGCTTTTCTTTAATTACTTATGTTGCCAAATTGGCTTATGAACTCTTTATGTTTAGATTGATTTTCTCTCATTAATGCAATTGAGGTATTTTAGATTTATGATTCTTATTTAGCTTTTTATATTCTTGGATTTAATTGATTAACTGGAGACTCTTGAGTTATCAAACCTATCGTGGTTGATAATTGTTATCTTTCCTTAGGAGTTGGCTAGGACTTGGGGATCTAACTAATTAGTCCACTTGACTTTTCTTACTTTAGAAAAGGTTAACTAAGTGGGATCAAACTTAGCTCTCATCACCACCGATAAGGATAACTAGGACAGGACCTCCGAATTTTCATACCTTGCCAAGAGTTTATTTTATAATCATTTATTTATTTTTCTTGTCGTTTAAATTACCTGTTCCTTACTTTCAAAACCCCCAATTTACAAAACTCATAACCAATAATAAGAACACCTCCCTGCAGTTCCTTAAGAAGACGATCTGATGTTTAAATACTTCGGTTATCAATTTTAAAGGGGTTTGTTACTTGTGACAACCAAAACGTTTGTAAGAAAGGGATTCCTTGCCGATTTAGAAGCTATACTTGCAACAAGGATTTATTTTGTGAAAATTCTAGACCGCGCAGGAATTTTGTTCTTCAAAATGGCGCCGTTGCCGGGGAATTGCAAACGTGTGCCTTATTATTGGTTTTTGTAATTTTTTTTACTTGTTTATTTGTTTTTGTTTTCCCCTCTTATTTCTATTAGCTACTATGAATTCTCACCCCTCTTGCTTTGAGTTTGGTTCTAAATTTGTTGAAGGGAATGAAAGCTATAGCAGGAACATGCATCAAGGTCAGAGCAATCAAAGATGGATGGGGTCACGAGGACTTGATCAACCCTTTAGGCAACAACACCCTCCACAGTATCACAGACGATGACCGTTATACAATGCATACCAAGCTAATAGATATGGTGGGCCCCCTGGTAGTTACCAACAAATTCCACCATGTGCTTATAGACCATCCTCTCAACGTAGCTTTGAACCACCACACTCACAAGTTTCTTTTCACCATTCACTACTGTATGACCCTTATCCACCACAATTCCAATCCAATTTCCACCAAGAACCACCACATTCTTATTATGAACTCTCTCTCCCAACCAATGAACCCTCATATCCACCCCAACCTCCAGTGAATGACAAACTCTGTGTTCTTCTTCAAGGGCAAGCGAAGATGCAAAGGGATGTACTGGAACTCACTACTGCCTTAACCGAGGTAGTAAATATAATAGCTTCCCGATATCTGAGCACTCAAAGTACTCCCATGGTTACATGTGGAGAATCAATTGAAGAACGTAGCATGAAGGAGACCCTAGAAACTTCGGTGGACAATGAGGAGTATGGCTTTGTATTGGAACAAGTGGAGGAAGCCATAATAGTTGTAGAGGAAGAAGTGGTTGAAGATTTAGGAGATGCTGAACCTCCATGGGAATCAAGAGCTGTAAAGGATTCCACCGAGAAGTTCGAATTTGATGCCAGGGAGGATAGTGCACAACTTCCAAAGCATATACCTTGTGAAAAATTGGACGAAACAGACCAAGAATTTGATTCCATAGGCAGTGATGATCATAAATCAAGCTCTCCTAGTCACAAACCTACATCCGCAACTGAACTCCTTGAGCCTGATGAACCTTATCCAAGTGAATACGAAGATGACGTCGAGGTAGATTTCTCTCAACCTCCAATGTATGACTTGAGTGACGAGGAAGACATAGAAAATGTTGATAAAGACGCAGTTGCAGTCGAAGAATTTTGCAAAGAAGTGAAGGAATTCACAGAAGAATACAAGGGAGTAGAATCACTGGAAACACCTATCCCAAGGCCATTACCACCTAATACAAGCTTCAAGTGGGTACAATCTTTAACCTTTATCTTTACTTTTCCACCTGAACATGGTTTGCTTAAAACAGATGGCCAGCTTAGAGCTCTCTGCGGCTTTAAGAGTAAGAGGGAAATGGCTCGTACTCAGAGCTGGTATACAAGAGTCAATAAGGTTTCACGCTTCAATTCGAAGTGCAAGGATTGGTATCAAGTTCAATTGAATGGGTCTCGGAAGGCGTTTGGTCACCCTGGTGAGAATACAATTTCTGAACCGCCCGGATGGAAGAATATAGATCAAGTCAAAGGCGGATTCAAAAGCAAAGTTTGGGATCCTGGAATCTGTTCTGACATTCGTTACCCCGGAAGCCTGAGAATCTGTTTGAAGCTGTTCAAAAGCTTTACATGCCAAGTTTGGGACCCCGAAGGCTGCTGGAATTCCAAACATTGGTGGAGATTTCTGGATGAATTTAAGCACAAGCCACCATAACAGGAAGCTCATCAAATGTCCAACTTAAGGACTTTAACTAGAAGTGCTAGGTGGGAGACAACCCACCATGGTATGATCGTTCCTGTTTCAATTTTATTTAATTTTGTTTGTTCTTATTGTTTTATTTTCATTGAACCTGGATAGTATTCATAGCATCTACATTATCACTACATATTGCATACTGCATAATTGCATAAAAAAATCACACATGACGCGACAGCGTCACTGACGCGTCCGCGTCACAAGTGCATTAGGAAGAGAAGGAAAGTGAACAGAAAGTCACGCGAAAGCGTGGCTGGAGGTGTGCCTCAAGCACAAATACGCCCACGCGACCGCGTCGCTAACGCGTCCGCGTCATGTGGGAAATATGCCTCCCACGCGTTCGCGTCACACACGCGAATGCGTGGCTCTGTAAAATCGACGTAAATGGGTGTATGGCAGTAAGTTGGGCTGGAATGAGGCTAGACCCATGCTGGAAGCACAAGCCCACTTACGTGAACGCATCACTCACGCGTTCCCGTCATTTTTCAAAAATGGCCTTTCATGCGATCGCGTCACCCAGATTTTTGGCAAAATGAGTTTGAAACAGAGAATTGCGCGAACGCGAGGCTGCACTTGCGCCAATCGCACAAATCAGGTCACGTGATCGCGTGACCCACGCGTCCGCGTCACCTGACCTTATCGTGCACCACGCGACCGCGTCGCCTGCGCCGCACAACTTATCCAGATCAGCGTCAATTATCTTATCTCTTCTTTTCTAATCCTAATCTCTTCTATCTTTTCTTTTTTTCTTCTTTCTTTCTTACTTTATTTCTTTCACTTCTCATTCTTTTTCACCTTCATTCTATTTTACTTAATTTATTTGCATATTTCATTCATTGCATTTTAATTTTGTGCATATTTTTCTTTTTTTTTCTAAATTTATTATTTTTCCATTGGTGTCACTTGTTCATATTCAACTGTTGTGTCTTTTCTGGTATTATTTTGGATGCTTAGTGACTTGTTTTACACTGTTGGGTAATATTATTTAAGTCAATGCTAATCTTTTATGATATTTGTATTAATTTTGCATTGACATGAATTTATATTATCTCTCCTTACACACACTCTTCCCATTGTTGCAAATTTTGCACCACTGATATGCCATGTGCTTCTATTGTTTTCTCACGTACATGTTGAAGCTTCCATGTAAATGAGACCCTTATCATTTAGCATTAACCCACCCATACTTCATTTATTTTCTTATCTTTATTTCTGGGTTACTTTTCTTCCCTTTTTCTTTCAGGATGGCCACCCGGAAGGGAACCGGAAGACGTTTACATGGGGAGACAGACAAGTCCATCTGTAAAATCTTCAGAGAAAAGTGCCAGTTGGAACAACCTGTCCACTTGTACATCTCTGCATGCACCGAGGATGGTGCAATCTTTAAATGTGGAGAGGTCGATACCGATCTCCATGGGTTAGTTATTTCCTATTTTCAACACCAATGTTAATTTATTAGTTGTTGCATTTGCATGTTTGATTGCATGTTTATTTAATTTTTGTGCATATTTTACCACTGCTTGGTTGAAAAATAATAAGTTTCTTTTTAGGACCCTATTTTTGGAAAATTTCACTAATTTAAATTGAAAATTTTTGTGTTAAATTTGTTTGAAGTTGTATTTGGAACATGGTTTTTGAGCCAAAGAACACACAACCCGTGAGATTTTGAGCTTATTTATATGGTTACATTATTTAACCATAATATTTTATTCTTGTGTGCTTCCTTCTCTATGATTGTAATCTATATTTTGTTCTAGTCTGTATGTCTATTATTTAGTATATTTACATGCTTACATATGGTTGAGGCCATTACTTATTTTTACTCACTTATCCCAAATAAGCCTACCCTTTTATGTCACCTTTGTTAGCCCCCTTGAGCCTTTCTACCCCTTCTTCTACTTTATAACCACATTACTAGCCTTAAGCAGAAAAATAAAATAAAAATCCCAAGTTGAATCCTTGGTTAGCTTAAGATAGATATTGTGTATAAATTAAGTATGGGGAATTTTATGGGAACATGGGATAATAAAAAAAAAAGGAAGAAAATTAAATTGAATAAGTTATTTCAAGGTTTGGGAAGCATGCTCATGTGAAATCAAAATAATTAAATTACCATGTGCATTGGAAAAAAAAAAGAATTTAAGTAATTAAATAAGGGGATACTAAAATTTCTCCAATGCAAAATAAAAAGAATCAATGCACATGGGACAAAATTCAAAAATTAAATTTGGTGCATGAGCATGTAATACAAAAGTGGGAAAATTTGGGTAGCTAGGTAAAGCATTTTAAATTATATAAAGTATGTATATGTTAGGTGAGATCTTAGACTAATCAAGGATTCACTATGTTAGCTCACTTAGCCTTATATATACATATCCTTACCTTTACCTCAGCCCCATTACAACCCTAAAAAGACCTCATGATGTTTGCATTGGAACATTAAATATTTGTTGATTGGTTAGGTGAAGAACAAAGTTTAGAAAGCATGACTAGAGAAGAGTTGAGTGAATTACCCTATACACTTGAGAGATTAGAGTGCATATACACTACCAGTAAGGGTTCAATATTTGATTCTATGTTCCCTACTTTCATGAGCTATCTTCTTACAAGTTTGTCTTTCATTGTATAATTTGAATTAGTGGAATTTGATTTATATTTGTCTTGGAGAACTTATTTACTTTTAACCAAGTAGGTAGAAACATCCTAGCATGTAGTTGCATTCATATAGATAGTTGCATTTCATACATTCTACCATTCCTCTTCACTCCTTTATAGCTTCTCTTGGGCTTAGCATGAGGACATGCTAATGTTTAAGTATGGAGAGGTTGATAAACCACTATTTCATAGTTTATCTTCTGCTCAATTGAGTGTTTTTTATCAACTCTTTACCCACTTATTCATACTAATCGCATGTTTTACATTTTCCTTCCTGATTTTGTGCTATGATTGAAAACAAGTTTCCTGGGCCTTTGAATTACTAACTTTAATCCTCTCTTATTACCATTCGATACCGTGATATGTGTGTTAAGTGATTTCAGAGATTACAGGGCAGGAATGGCTCAGAGGATGGAAAGGAAGCATGCAAAAATGGAAGGAATACAAGAAGTTGAAGAAATTGCTAAGCTGTCCAGCCTGACCTCTTTGCACTCAAACGGTCATAACTCGAGCTACAGAGGTCCAAATGATGCAGTTTTAGTTGCGTTGGAAAGCTAACATTTGGGGCTTCGCAACGATATATAATTTGCCATAGCTACCTAAAGAACAAAACTCTCGCGTGACCTAGAATTTTCATAATAAATTCGCGTTGTAAGTATAGCTTCTAGACCGACAAGAATTCCTTTCTTACAAACGTTTTGGTTGTCACAAGTAACAAACCCCTTAAAAATTGATAACCAAAGTATTTAAACCTCGGGTCGTCTTCTCAAGGAGCTGCAGGGAGGTATGTTCTTATTATTGGTTATGAGTTTTGTAAATTGGGGGTTTTGAAAGTAAAGAATAAGTAATTTAAATGACAAGTAAAATAAATAAATAACTATAAAATAAACTCTTGGCAAGATATGTAAATTTGGAAGTCCTATCCTAGTTACTCCTATGAGAATAGAAGTTAATCCCACTTAGTTAACCTTTGCGTAAGCAAGGGAAAGTCAAGTGAACTAATTAGTTAGATTTTCCAAGTCCTAGCCAACTCCTAATAAAAGACTAGAGTTAGTGGAATTCCAGTCAATTAGCCGACATAACAATCAATCACGAATAGTTGATAACTCAAGAGCTTCCAGTTAATCAATTAAAGCCAATAATATAAAAAGCTAAATAAAAATCATAAATCTGAAATACCTTAATTGCATTAATAAGAGAAAATCAATCTAAACATAAAGAGTTCATAAGCCAAATTGGTAACATAAATAATTAAAGGAAAGCATTAAAGTATCTGAAAATAAAGGAGAAATATAAAGTAAAAGGAATATTGAACCTGATGAAGAGTTGAAATCCTAAATCCTTTAAGAGGAATCCTAATCCTAAAACCTAAGAGAGAGGAGAGAACCTCTCTCTCTAAAAACTACATCTAAACTATGAAAAGTGAATGATCGAAGGCCCTCCTCAAGAATGGATGCATTCCCCCACTTTATAACCTCTAATCTGTGCTTTTTGGACTTGGATCTGGGCCAAAAAGGGCTTCAGAAATCGCTGGGAGCATTTTCTGCAGTTGCTGCACGTGGCGTCTGTCACGCGTCCGCGTGGGTCACGCGGTCGCGTCATCTGGAGTTTTCCTTGTCGTGCGTTCACTTCGGTCACGCGTACGCGTCATTTGTGTTCTGCTCAAGGCGCGCGTCCGCGTCAGTCACGCTCGCGTCGCTGCCTTTTCGCGCTAGGCATGCGGCCGCGTCGTCCATGCGTTCGCGTCGCTGCCAGTTTCTTCAAAAACTCTATTTTGTGCTTTCCTTCCATTTTTGTATGTTTCCTTTCCATCCTTTAAGTCATTCCTGCCTTAGAAGATATGAAACTACTCAACACACAAATCACGGCATCGAATGGTAATAAAGGGTAATTAAAATAAATATTTCTAAAGCATAGGAAACATGTTTTTCACATATATCACATAATAAGGAAGGGAAAGTAAAATCATGCAATTCACATGAATAAGTGGGTGAAGGATTGAATAAATCACTTGATTTGAGAACAAAACATATCATAAAATATGGGTTTATCAACCTCCCTACACTTAAACAATAGCATGTCCTCATGCTAAATCCAAGATAAAGAATAAGTAAGGTTAAAGTGGTGGAATCTCATGCAATGCAATCTACTCTAAATGCAACTACCTAAATGAGTCATGCAATTCTAGTTATTATTCACTTGTATATAAAGCTCACATGTAGTTAAATTAATTCATATCCTCAAGGGATCATATATGCAAAGCCACACCCTAGATAATGTTAAAGCACTTGTACAATTGAGATGGGAAAAATTATTTCACAAAACTTGCAAGACAATTAACAATTAAGCAGAGATATATGGTGATGAGCTATTAAACCCTCACAGGATTTTTGTGATTATTCTCTAGTCACTCAGTGTTTATTGGGTCAATCACTCTATTCTTTTTCTATCCTTACTTTCCATAACTTTCTTCTTCATCTAACCAATCAACAATTATGGAATATAGACATACAAAAATCATGAGGTCTTTTTCAAGGTTGTAATGGGGTCAAGGTAAAGGTAAGGGTATATGTATAAGGCTAAGTAATCTAATAAGTGAATCCTTGATTAGTCTAACATCTCACCTAACATACATACTTTATATAATTTTTAAGGTTCCTTAACCTATTTGCCCAAATTTTCCCTCTTTGTATTGCAAACTCATGCATTAAATTTTAATTTTGTCCCATGTGCATTGATTCTTTTTATTTTTGCAATTGGGGAATTTTTTTTGTATCCCCTTTATTTAAATACTGGAAATTTTATTTTTATTATTATTTTTTTTAATCTAAATCAACGCACTTGTAATTCAGTTGTTTTGATTTCACACGAGCATGCTTCCCAAAATTTTTTTTTTTTTTTTGAAATAACTTATTCTTTTTTTTTTAAATCCTACTTTGTTTCTATCATCCCATGTTCTCGTAAAATTTCCCACACTTAAATAATACACAATTTTTATCTTAAGCTAACCAAGGATTCAACTTGGGATTTTATCTTGTTTTTCTGCTTAAGGCTAGTACTATGGTTTATAGAACAAGAGTGGATTAAAAAGCTCAAGGGGGCTAACAAGGGTGATGTAAAAGGTAGGCTAATTTGGGATAAGTAAGGAAAAATTCAAATGATGGCCTCAATCATCTCTAAGTATGTATCTATATTCTATAATTGGACATATAGATTAAAACAAAGTAAAGAACACCAGAATGAAAAAGAAGGGCAAAACACACAGGAATAAAATTTATGGTTTGAATGTAACCATACAGTTAAGCTCAAAACTCACAGGTTGTGTGTTCTCCAGCTCAAAAAGCATATATCGGTTATATATGTCATGCAAGTAGAAATCAAGAGTTCCCATTATTCTCAATGTAAATTTTAGGGTGGCTTTAAAGTTTTAGTGTTCCTCCTTGAAGAAATGTTGTTAACTAACTAACATGTGATGCTACATATACAGAGTGTGTGGATTGTTTTGATTTACTAAAGTCTCTAGTTTACTCCTTTTTATTTTTAATTAAACCAAACTATTATATGCTAAAAGGGCAAACTATACTAATTAATCCACATATTCTATAACTAATAAGTTTAGAATTGCAAACTAAACTAAATGGCTAAAATATGAACTAAAGTGCAAAATGCGGAAATAAAGTAAAAATACAGCAAAAGAACAATGTATAAGTACTGAAAAATAAAAATAAAGATAAAAATATAGAAAAATAGACAAAATAAGATAAAAGAGTCTGTAGTGGTTCACCAAAAAGATATGCCAGGGATAGCTACCTCTCCACACTTAAAATATAGCATCGTCCTCGATGCTCACTCAAGCTGGGTGTGAAGGAGTGTCATCACCGGAAGGATGGGCTACTGGTGTCTTTGTGGTGGCCGGAGGGTCTGCAGACTGGATAAGGGTAGGAGGATTTGTCTACTACAGTGGAGGCGCTGACTGTATAGGAATCTCTGGATCTGCGGCCTGTATCTGGTGTGGCTCCTCATGCTGGGGCACAGCCTGCTGTGGTCCTGCCTACTCCGCCTGGGTAGGTGCCTCCTCCTCATGATCATCCTCCTCCACCTCAGATGTATCAGAAGGGGTGTCAGGCTCGGAGGGGATGTCGCCGTCAGATCGGATCATCAACTTGAGGTGCTCATTGCGTCGCTTGTTGCGATGCTCCATGCGATCCAGGCGGGCGAAGAGTCGATGCACCAAATGATAGATGGGCTCACGAGTAGGTAGATGTGCAGTGGATGGGGATGGGGCAGCAGATGCAGAAGGAGCAGCTGAAGATGTGGCTGCCTCAGCAGAAGCGGTGAGGAATGGGGGTCTGTAGCCTAAAGCCTGAAACTTCCTGCTGTGAGGGATAATCTTCCTGCAGTCGGCAGCAGGTGGCTTCTCATCAGTAGGCTCCCAAGGCACGTCAGCTCGACGGCCGAGCTGGGTGATCAGATAAGGGAAGGGGAGAGTGCCTCTGACATGGACCCTGGCCATGTAGTACCGGATGAATCGTGGAAGATACAGGTCCTTACCCTCCATCACACACCAGATGAGGGTGATCATAGCAGCGGGCAACTCCGTCTCTTGAGTGCTCGGCATAACAAAGTTACTCAGGATCTGGTGCCAGAGCCGAGCCTCATCATTCAGATACATCAACTTGATCCCCTTAGGCATCGCTGTGTTCTTACCCATGACCCATGGGACAGTAGGATCAAGGGTTATCCTCTGCTTGACAGCATCCCAGTCAAATCTCATATAGCGCATATCCTCCTCAGCCTTTTTGCAACCATCAGGCTGATCTGACTTAGGCTGAAGCTGTAGAATGTCCTTAATGTCTTCCTCAGTGATCAATATCTGTTTCCCTCTGAGGTGCACTGTATCCAGGGAAGTCTTGAAATAGTTGCAGTAAAACTCTCGGACCCAAGAAGCATTGACCTCTGTCAAGTTCCTTTCCAAGAAGAACCAGCCTCTCTGTTTGATCTGATCGGAGGTATAATGCTGTAGTTCTTCTAGAATTTTCAAAGTCCTTTCCAGGTATAGGTTCTTGGATGTAGCAAACACTGGATACTTCAGCTCACAGTATCTGTTTGCAAATTTGATTTGATCAGTAGCGGGGAGAAGCTGATCAGCCTTCTCCTGCGGGGTAAAGTGCTTTTCCCGCCAGGAGTCATCATGCAGAATGTCCAGGATGGACATAGAGGATTCGCCTCTTTTCCTTTTGCCAGTGATGGCTTTGCATTTCCTTTGCGCTGAGTGTCAAATATCCTGAAAATCAGAAATTCTTGGATGTAATTGAAGAATAAAAACAGGTAAACAAGTAGGCAAATATGATTTATAAATGTAAGCATAAAGGCAAACGAGCAGTAGAATTATGAAATGAGTTGAGTATATGTGCATTATGGATTGTATTTGAATTAGAAATCTGAGATGAAAAATCACAATCCAAAATGTAATATAAGTAGAATTCATGTTAATTAGGAAAAACAAGAATCATGCCTGGAGTTAGAAAGTTAAAGTAAATAGTTAAAAATCAAAAAGAGACGTTTGAAAGGTAGAATGGTTAGGATTGAAAAAGAGGTTAGAAAGTGGAAATCAATGTGTTAAGAGAAAGTATGTTAAAGTGAGTGGCATGATAAATGGTTCCTAAGTAACACTAATTTCACAATTTTAAACTACAGTCAACTCATATTCAAGCAAGGAAATCAGGTTGTTGATGATAATCATATAGATGCATGAGTAGCAAAAATTAAAATATAATCATCAATAATATATTTTAGTAACCAGGAAATCGAAAGGAATAAGAATGCTGGCCCGTGAGTTCATGAAAAGGTTTGGGTATAGCAAAGTAATGCAAAATTCAAAATTGTCAAAACCAGAACATGAATGAAAATGATTTACAAAAAACTGGGCAGCATTCCGGCTAAAATTTGATGTTCCCGGGTAATAAATAGCAAGCAGAGCAGTTCATATAAATTAAAATAAAGCTGCAAATACACACAAGTAATATGAACATGAAGGAGCAGTGTAACAGCAGCACAAAACATGGAAGAACAGCATATGAATAGTATGAACATCACAGCCAGACCAAAATTGCAGAATAGATAAAACAAGCAACAAGTATGGCGCAATTAGCAGGCCTAAATCTACTAACCATATCCTAGCTACCTAACCACCTAGAATCCACTACAAACATGCATCTCTAACTAGCCTAATTTGAACATAATCAAAAAAATAAGCAACTAACTATGAAGGAAAGAGAAATTAGCGTTTGGCGAAACCTGGTGTGTGAAGAACAAGTTTATGGAACAGAGAGATGATGTGGGTGTGGTGGTGGTGGTGCTGATGCGGCGGTGATGGGTGGTTGGCGCGTCGGTGGGCAGCTGTTCGGTTTGGGTATAAGGGTGGATGGGGAGAGGAAGGGAGAAGGAGGCGAGGGTTGGGATGGAGGCGGCACTGGTGGGAGATGGCGTTGGTGGCGTGGTAGCGGTGGCTGGCCACGGTGGGGGGCAGCGGTGGTGGAGGTTAGCAGAGAGAGAAGAAGGGGAGGGGAGGAAGAAGAGAGGAAGGGGAGAGAGGGGTGTCGTGTGGTGGTCTGGGTGGTTGGGGGTGGTACGGTGGTCGGAGTGGTGGTTGGGGATGGTGGTGTTCGGGTGGGTAGCAGAGAGGGAGCAGAGGGGTTGGGGGGGAAGAAAATGGTGACGCGGGGGGGAAATAGGGTTTCGCGTAGTTGGGTTAGTGATTTTGAATCCACGCGAACGCGTGGCTAGGGTGGAATGGGTTTGACGCGGTCGCGTGATTGACGCGAACGCGTGGAATGGGTAAAAGATGGATGACGCGGACGCGTGAGGCACGCGGCCGCGTCGCTGGAAATTGTGCTATACGCACACTTCCAGCGTCGTTTCAGCGCAACTCTCTGTCTCCATTTAGGGGTCCATGATATCCATGCGACGCGGATGCGTCGCTCACGCTTTTGCGTGGGATGAGTGTTTAGCAAGTGACGCATTCGCGTCAAGGACGCGGACGCGTGGGCCGTTTTGTGCTAAACACACACCAGCTGCACGATTCCAGCCAAGATTTCTCGGCGTTGGATTTTTACGCCGATTTCCAGATCACGCGTTCGCGTAGGTGACCCGGACGCGTGGGAGGTATTTTTCGCAAATCACGCAAATGCGTCATCGACGCGGTCGCGTGGATCGATTTGTGCCAAAGGCACGCCTCCACCCACGCTTTCGCGTGACTTTCTGTTCACTTTCCTTTTCTGCCTAATGCACTTGTGACGCGGACGCGTCAGCGACGCTGTCGCGTCGCGTGCGATTTTTTTTATATGCAATTATGTAGTATGCAATGCTGATGCAAATGCTATGAATAAAATTCAGGTTCAATGAAAATAATATAATATAAAAACAAACAAAACAAAATAAAATTGAAACAAGAACGATCATACCATGGTGGGTTGTCTCCCACCTAGCACTTTTAGTTAAAGTCCTTAAGCTGGACATTTGATGAGCTTCCTGTTATGGTGGCTTGTGCTTAAATTCATCTAAAAATCTCCACCAATGTTTGGAATTCCAGTAGCCTCCGGGGTCCCAAACTAGGCATGTAAAGCTTTTAAGCAGCTTCAAACAGGTTCTTAAGCTCCCGGGGTGACGAATGTCAGAATAGATTCCAGGATCCCAAACTTTGCTTTTAAATCCGCCTATGTCTTGATCTATATTCTTCCATCCGGGCGGTTTAGAAATTATATTCTCATCAAGGTGACCAAACGTCTTCCGAGACCCATTCAATTGAACTCGATACCAATCCTTGCACTTCGAATCGAAGCGTGGAACCTTATTGACTCTTGTATACCAGCTCTGAGTACGAGCTATTTCCCTCTTACTCTTAAAGTCGTAGAGAGCTCTAAGCTGGCCATCTGTTTCAAGCAAACCATATTCAAGTGGAAAAGTAAAGATAAAGGTTAAGGATTGTACCCACTTGAAGCTTGTATTAGGTGGTAATGGCCTTGGGGTAAGTGTTTCCAGTGGTTCTGTAAGCTCTACTCTCTTGTATTCTTCTGTGAATTCCTCCACTTCCTTGCAAAATTTTTCAACCGCAACTGCGTCCTGATCAAAGTCTTCTATGTCTTCCTCGTCACTCAAGTCATACGTTGGAGGTTGAGAGAAATCTACCTCGACGTCATCTTCGTATTCACTTGGATAAGGTTCTTCAGGCTTAAGGAATTCAGTTGCGGATGTGAGTTTGTGACTAGGAGAGCTTGATTCAAGAACATCACTGCCCATGGAATCAACTTCTTGGTCTGTTCCATCCAATTTTTCACAAGGTATATGCATTGGAGGTTGTGCATTATCCTCCTTGGCATCAAATTCGAACTTCTCAGCAGAATCCTTTACAGTTCTTGATTCCCATGGAGGTTCAGCATCTCCTAAATCTTCAACCACTTCTTCCTCTACAACTATCATGGCTTCCTCCACTTGTTCCAATACAAAGCCATGCTCCTCATTGTCCACCGAGGTTTCTAGAGTCTCCTTCATGCTACGCTCTTCATATGATTCTCCACATGTAGCCATGGGGGTACTTCGAGTGCTCAGATATCGGGAAGCTATTATATTTACTACCTCAGTTAAGGCAGTAGTGAGTTCCAGTACGCCCTTTTGTATCTTTGCTTGACCTTGAAGAAGAACACGAAGTTTGTCATTCACTGGAGGTTGGGGTGGATACGAGGGTTCATTGGTTGGGAGAGATCAGAGGGTTCATAATAAGAATGTGGTGGTTCTTGGGAGTGATTGGATTGGAATTGTGGTGGATAAAGGTCATACGGTGGTGAATGGTGAAAAGGAACTTGTGAGTGTGGTGGTTCAAAGCTACGTTGAGAGGATGGTCTATAAGCACAGGGTGGGGCTTGTCTGTAATTACAAGGCGGTCCACCATATCTATCAGCTTGATATGCATTGTAGAGTGGTCCTTGCCCATGATATCTTGGAGGGTGTGGTTGCCTAAAGGGTTGATCAGATCTTCTTGGCTCCATCCATCCTTGATTGCTTAGACCTTGATGCATATTCCTGTTATAGCTTCTACTCCTTTCAACAAATTTAGAACCAAACTCAAAGCGAGAGGGGTGAGAATTCATAGTGGCTAATAAAAATAAGAGGAGAAAACAAAAACAAATAAACAAGTAAAAAGAAAAATATTTACAATAACCAATAATAAGGCACACGTTTGTAATTCCCCGGCAACGGTGCCATTTTGAAGAACAAAACTCTCGCGCGATCTAGAATTTTCACAATAAATTCGCATTGTAAATATAGCTTCTAGACCGACAAGAATTTCTTTCTTACAAACGTTTTGGTTGTCACAAGTAACAAACCCCTTAAAACTTGATAACCGAAGTATTTAAACCTCGGGTCGTCTTCTCAAGGAACTGCAGGGAGGTATGTTCTTATTATTGGTTATGAGTTTTGTAAATTGGGGGGTTTTGAAAGTAAAGAATAAGTAATTTAAATGACAAGTAAAATAAATAAATAACTATAAAATAAACTCTTGCAAGATATGAAAATTCGGAAGTCCTATCCTAGTTACTCTTATGAGAATGGAAGTTAATCCCACTTAGTTAACCTTTGCATAAGCAAGGGAAAGTCAAGTGAACTAATTAGTTAGATTTTCCAAGTCCTAGCCAACTCCTAAGAAAAGACTAGAGTTAGTGGAATTCCAGTCAATTAGCCGACATAACAATCAATCACGAATAGTTGATAACTCAAGAGCTTCCAGTTAATCAATTAAAGCCAATAATATAAAAAGCTAAATAAAAATCATAAATCCAAAATACCTTAATTGCATTAATAAGAGAAAATCAATCTAAACATAAAGAGTTTATAAGCCAAATTGGCAACATAAGTAATTAAAGGAAAGCATTAAAGTCTCTGAAAATAAAGGAGAAATATAAAGTAAAAGGAATATTGAACCTGATGAAGAGTTGAAATCCTAAATCCTTTAAGAGGAATCCTAATCCTAAAACCTAAGAGAGAGGAGAGAACCTCTCTCTCTAAAAACTACATCTAAACTATGAAAAGTGAATGATCGAAGGCCCTCCTTATGAATGGATGCATTCCCCCACTTTATAACCTCTAATTTGTGATTTTTGGACTTGGATCTGGGCCAAAAAGGGCTTCAGAAATCGCTGGGAGCGTTTTCTGCAGTTGCTCCATGTAGCGTCTGTCACGCGTCCGCGTGGGTCACGCGGTCGCGTCATTTGGAGTTTTTCTTGTCGCGCGTTCGCTTCGGTCACGCGTACGTATCATTTGTGTTCTGCTTAAGGCGCGCGTCCGCGTCAGTCACGCGTTCGCGTCGCTGCCAGTTTCTTCAAAAACTCCATTTTGTGCTTTCCTTCCATTTTTGTATGTTTTCTTTCCATCCTTTAAGTCATTCCTGCCTTAGAAGATCTGAAACTACTTAACACACAAATCACGGCATCGAATGGTAATAAAGGGTAATTAAAATAAATATTTCTAAAGCATAGGAAACATGTTTTTCACATATATCACATAATAAGGAAGGGAAAGTAAAATCATGCAATTCACATGAATAAGTGGGTGAAGGATTGAATAAATCACTTGATTTGAGCACAAAACATATCATAAAATATGGGTTTATCAACCTCCCCACACTTAAACAATAGCATGTCCTCATGCTAAATCCAAGATAAAGAATAAGTAAGGTTAAAGTGGTTGAATCTCATGCAATGCAATCTATTCTAAATGCAACTACCTAAATGAGTCATGCAATTCTAGTTATTATTCACTTGTATATAAAGCTCACATGTAGTTAAATTAATTCATATCCTCAAGGGATCATATACGCATAGCCACACCCTAGATAATGTTAAAGCACTTGTACAATTGAGATGGGAAAAATTATTTCACAAAACTTGCAAGACAATTAACAATTAAGCAGAGATATATGGTGATGAGCTATTGAACCCTCACTGGATTTTTGTGTTTATTCTCTAGTCACTCAGTGTTGATTGGGTCAATCACTCTATTCTTTTTCTATCCTTACTTTCTATAACTTTGTTATTCATCTAACCAATCAACAGTTATGGAATACAGACATACAAAAATCATGAGGTCTTTTTCAAGGTTGTAATGGGGCCAAGGTAAAGGTAAGGGTATATGTATAAGGCTAAGTAAGCTAATAAGTGAATCCTTGATTAGTCTAACATCTCACCTAACATACATACTTTATATAATTTTTAAGGTTCCTTAACCTATTTGCCTAAATTTTCCCTCTTTGTATTGCAAACTCATGCATTAAATTTTAATTTTGTCCCATATGCATTGATTCTTTTTAGTTTTGCAATTGAAAAATTTTTTTGTATCCCCTTTATTTAAATACTGGAAATTTTTATTTTTATTATTATTATTTTTTTAATCTGAATCAATGCACTTGTAATTCAGTTGTTTTGATTTCACATGAGCATACTTCCCATTTTTTTTTTATTTTTGAAATTACTTATTCTTTTTTTTTAAATCCTACTTTGTTTCTATCATCCCATGTTCCCGTAAAATTCCCCACACTTAAATAATACACAATTTCTATCTTAAGCTAACCAAGGATTCAACTTGGGATTTTATCTTGTTTTTCTGTTTAAGGCTAGTACTGTGGTTTATAGAACAAGAGGGGATTAAAAAGCTCAAGGGGGCTAACAAGGGTGATGTAAAAGGTAGGCTAATTTGGGATAAGTAAGGAAAAATTCAAATGATGGCCTCAATCATCTCTTAGTAAGTATCTATATTCTATAATTGGACATATAGATTAAAACAAAGTAAAGAACACCAGAATGAAAAAGAAGGGCAAAACACACAGGAATAAAATTTATGGTTTGAATGTAACCATATAGTTAAGCTCAAAACTCACAGGCTGTGTGTTCTCCAGCTCAAAAAGCATATATCGGTTATATATGTCATGCAAGTAGAAATCAAGAGTTCCCATTATTCTCAATGTAAATTTTAGGGTGGCTTTAAAGTTTTAGTGTTCCTCCTTGAAGAAATGTTGTTAACTAACTAACATGTGATGCTACATATACAGAGTGTGTGGATTGTTTTGATTTACTAAAGTCTCTAGTTTACTCCTTTTTATTTTTAATTAAACCAAACTATTATATGCTAAAAGGGCAAACTATACTAATTAATCCACATATTCTATAACTAATAAGTTTAGAATTGCAAACTAAACTAAATGGATAAAATATGAACTAAAGTGCAAAATGCAGAAATATAGTAAAAAAACAGTAAAAGAACAATGTATAAGTACTGAAAAATAAAAATAAAGATAAAAATATAGAAAAATAGACAAAATAAGATAAAAGAGTCTGTAGTGGTTCATCAAAAAGATATGCCAGGGATGGCTACCTCTCCACACTTAAAATATAGCATCGTCCTCGATGCTCACTCAAGCTGGGTGTGAAGGAGTGTCATCACCGGAAGGATGGGCTGCTGGTGTCTCTGTGGTGGCCGGAGGGTCTGCAGACTGGATAAGGGTAGGAGGATCTGTCTGCTGTAGAGGAGGCGCTGACTGTATAGGAATCTCTGGATCTGCGGCCTGTATCTGGTGTGGCTACTCATTCTGGGGCACAGCCTGCTGTGGTCCTGCCTGCTCCGCCTGGGTAGGTGCCTCCTCCTCATGATCATCCTCCTCCACCTCAGATGTATCAGAAGGGGTGTCAGGCTCGGAGGGGATGTCGATGTCGGATCGGATCATCAACTTGAGGTGCTCATAGCGTCGCTTGTTGCGACGCTCCATGCGATCCAGGTGGGCGAAGAGTCGATGCACCAAATGATAGATGGGCTCAGGAGCAGGTGGATGTGCAGTGGATGGGGATGGGGCAGTGGATGCAGAAGGAGCAGCTAAAGATGTGGCTGCCTCAGTAGAAACGGTGAGGAATGGGGGTCTGTAGCCTAAAGCTTGAAACTTCCTGCTGTGAGGGATAATCTTCCTATAGTCGGCAGCAGGTGGCTTCTCATCAGTAGGCTCCCAAGGCACGTCAGCTCGACGGCCGAGCTGGGTGATCAAATAAGGGAAGGGGAGAGTGCCTCTGACATGGACCCTGGCCATGCAATTTTGATAAACCCCGATTTTGTGGTTTATCTTGTGCTTATTTTGGGGGATTTTATCAACATTTCTCGCACTTATTCACAAGAAATGCATGGTTTTGTGTTCACTTCCCAATATTGCTCCCTGATGGAAAACATGCTTATTTTGCCTTAAAATTGCCATATTTTAATTCTCTTCTATTGCTATTCAATGCCGTGATGTATTTGTTGAGTAATTTCAGGAATTATAGGATTGGAATGACTTAGAAGAGAGGGAGAAAGCATGTACAAAAAGGGAGGAACATGAGGAATTGAGATCTTGGAAAAAGTAGCATCGGCGCGCTCGGGCACTCCACGTGCACGCGCGGATGGGATTAGCTGGAAGCGGCGCGCAAGGATGGACGCCTCCCCTCGGATCAGGAAATTTCTATCTACGCGCACGCGCACTTGGCGCGCACGCGTGGATCGCAAAAGCAATCGGCGCGCGCGCACGCATGGCGCGCACGCGTGGAAAGCTGCACGTGACCTCATTAAAGGAAATCATGCCTGGCGATTTCTGAGGCTCATTAGGCCCAATTTCAAGCTGTTTCTGCATGGAAAAAAGACCCAAGGATGCTAGGGGAAAAGGAGAGATCACTCATTATACACTAGGACATAATTTTAGCTAATTTTTGGGTTCTTTTGTTGTTCTAGAGAGAGAAACCCTTGTTCCTCTCTAGTTCTAGTTTTAATTTGATTGTCCTTTGTTTATTTGTGACCTGGATCTTGTTAATTACTAGTTTTAATTGTTCAATTTGAATTCCTTGTTATAATTTTGCTTATATCTTGTGATAGTTTATGAGTTCTTGTCAATTATCATTTTATACCCATTTCATGAATGTTATGAATCTTGACTTGTTAATGTTACATTGATGATTTCTATGTTCAGCTTTATTATTTGGATGATCATATGTTGATAATTGTTAGTGGGTATTTGTGGATTTCAATTTAATTGCCATTTTGAACATGTCTTTTGTTAATGCTTACCAAGTGTTTGATGAATTGTTTACTTTGATTATGGAGTAGTCTTTTTCACTCTTGGCTTAGGTCAAGGGAATTGGGTAAACTTGAGTCATTGGGTCTAATGGATTTGATGATTTGGGAGCCCTATGTGGTCAATTTGATACTCATTGACGCCAACCCACTACTAATCTAATTAGTAGGTAGGTTGGGACTTATGGGTTGATGTGATCAGGGCCATTTGACGTACTTCAAGTCTAGGGGTAGATATCACGTACTTAAGACTTTGAGAGTAGACTTAATGAGCTTGGTTCCTTATAATTGTCAAGATATAGTTGTTAGACAAGGATGGTGACCCCAATTCCCAAGTCTAGCCAAGAGTTGCTTTTATTATTCATATTTGAAAACCAATTTCCTCAACCAATTGCTTTAGTTGTAGTTACTTGTTTGGGTTATAATAGAATTAAGTGGAATGTTGTTTATTCATTGAAGTTGCTCATGTTTTGCTTAGTCTATTGAACTAGTTGATGCATTTTAAGATTACTTGCTTGTTAAGATTCCCATTTATTTTCATGCTCATAACTCACAACCCCGGATTTCTAACTAATGTCGAAGCACATGTTTGCCCATTCCTTGTGAGACGACCCGAGGTTTGAATACTTCGGTTATTTCTATTGGGGTTGAACTTGTGACAACCAAATTCCTCTTCTAAATTTGACCCCCGAGGATTGTTGTTGGTAGAGCTATACTTGCAACACGGTTTTATCAAAGAGAATCTTTACCAATACACCCTTGGGACCATGTCAAAATTTTTGGCGCCGTTGCCGGGGAATGGTTGCAACGTATGCCTTGATATTGGTTATGTGAATATGTGAATATTGTAGATATTTTACTTCTTTCGATACTTAGCCATAGTTTAGATTTCTTTTACATTTGTGCTATGACTTTCATGTTTGATGACTCGGTCTCAAACGAATTCTAGCTTAGCCAATTTTGATCCCGAGATTGAAAGAACTTTGTTACACACTCGGCAAGCTAGACGGTGGTTGGACTATACACCTAGTACTTCGGCCTCTCTCGAGGAAAACACCGAATCACTAGGCGTTACCGAGAGTGACTTGGAGTCCTCTACTTCCTATTCTTCTATTGACACTACTAATACATTTTTGCATCCTACAGGTGAGCCACACATGGCAGAGCCACGCCGGATCACTTTGCATAAGCAAGGAGCTCCAGATATCATACTTCAACCATTGCAAGCAAGGTATCCCAACCTTGATCCGAACTTTGAGTTGAAGCTTGATAAATTTACTTCCTAAGTATCATGGGTTGCCGGGTCAAGACCCCATCCGACATTTGAAGGATTTTCAAGTTGCTTGTTTTACGGCTCGAAGACATGGAGCCGATAAGGTAGCTATCATGGTTTTTGCCTTCCCTTTCTCTCTTGAAGCGCAAGCAAAAACATGGTTCTATTCGCTACCGGATGAGATTGTGACTAATTGGGATTTCTTGAGGAGAGAGTTTCTTGATAAGTTCTTCCCACCGGAGAAGATCGACTACATCCGGAAGGAGATTTCGGGCATAATGCAAAGAGACTAAGAGAGTTTGTATGAGTATTGGTCTCGGTTCAAGAGGCTATTGGAGTCATGTCCACACCACGGAATGACCACTCACTTGCTCATTAGCTACTTCACCGGAGGTCTTTGTGCGGAAGATAGAAGATTGCTCACCGCTTCTAGTGGCGGTTCCCTTTCGAAAAACAAGACAGAGGGAGAAGCTTGGAATTTGATAAAGGACGTTGCCGAATCTACACAACACAAAAGAGTGAGGAGTAATCCCCTTAAGGGTGTGGTAGAACCATCCCCTTCCAAATCAAGTCTAACCAAGGCACTTGGGGATATGACCACCATCCTTACACAAATCCAAAGGGATTAAAAGGAGTACTACTCCATCCAAGCCGTTCAAGCCCCACCTCCAGTTGCTCAACTTGAAGGCCCTCCTAGAATTTGTGGTTTGTGCTCTAGCACCACACATTACACCGACCAATGCCATCAAATTCAAGAGGAACATGCTCTTGTGGTAGCCAATGTGAATTACAACAACCGTCCACCCTACCCTTCTCAAGGTCAAAACAATTACCATCAAGGTGGTAATCAACATCAAGGGTGGAGAGATAATGCACAAGGAAGCAATCAAAACCAAAGGTGGAACAACTCTTCTTCTCATCACAACAACAACTAATCTTCATCCCAATACCACCACAACAACACCAACCACCAAGCCAACCAAAGCTACTCCAACCAAAACCAAAACAACTACACCAAGTACCAAGCACCACACCATAGACAACAAAACCAAAACCAAACTCCTCCATCTTCCAACAATCAAGTTGAAGAGCTTAGAGCCGCTATGGAAAAATGAGATGAGAGCAACAAGGCTCAATTTGAGGCCATGAATGTTCAATTGGCCAACCTCACCAACTTGCTTTCAAAGATGAACATGTCAAACCAACCACCAAACCCCAATAACAACACCAACCAACCCTCAAGTTATTCTAACCTTCCATCCCAACCCCAACCAAACCCAAAGGGCGGTCTCAACGCCATCACTCTAAGGTTGGGGACTACGTTAGAGGAGATACCTCCAAGGGTCATGGGAGAAATTCATGAGCAAGAGGTAGTCGTTGAAGCCCCACATGAAGAAGAGGTGGTAGACAAAAGGCATGAGGAAGAAGGAGTAAACCTCAGGGAACCCAAGAGGAAAGCCATAGTAGATGAGTCAATTCCTATTCCATTTCCTTCCATGGTGAAGAAAGCAAAGAAGACACCAGAATTTGATTTGAACATGCTTCAAGTGTTCAAAAAGGTTGAGGTAACTATACCACTCCTTGATTCTATTCAACAAATTCCAAAGTATGCAAAATTTTTGAAAGACTTGTGTACACACAAGGATAGGATAGGAGAATTGGAGACATTATCCTTGGGTAGTTCAATTTCTTCCCTGATGGAACCTATTCCAAGAAAATGTGGTGATCCTGGACCATGCTTAGTGTCTTGTTGTATTGGTGGATACACTTTTCATGATTGTATGTGTGACTTGGGGGCCTGTGTTAGCATCATGTCGCTTTCTATTTATGTGCGGTTGAATTTAGCTCCATTGAAGAAGTCGGCGGCGAGGTTCGCCTTGGCTGATAAAAGTGTGATCACAGTGATGGGAATAGCAGAAGATGTACTCGTGGCAATTAAGGATTTGGTTTTTCTGGTTGACTTTTACATCCTTGAAATGCCTCCAGCAAAAAATAGAAGCTCATCCTCCGTTCTACTTGGTAGACCCTTCCTCAAAACCTCCAAATTCAAGTTAGATGCCTTCACCGGTGTATATTCCTTTGGGGTTGGAGACAAGACTATCAAGTTCAATATAGAGGAAGCCATGAAACATCCTCCCGAGGAACATTCCATGCTCCGATGTGATGTAATTGATGAAGTGGTAGCAGAAGTGCAAGAAGAAGATCATGACAAGTTGTGCTACCCCGTTGTTGAGGAGACGGATGACCAAGAGGATGAACAAGAGGAAGTTGTCAAGAATGAGTCCCATGAGCTTGATGAAAAGGAACCTCATCTTGAGATAAAAAGTGAACTGAAGCCCCTTCCATCTCATCTGAAGTATGCTTTCTTAGAGGATAACCAAAGGTTTCTAGTCATTATTGCTAGTGAGCTCTCAAGTGAAGAAGAGGGAAAGCTCTTAGATGTTCTAAGAAAGTACAAGAAAGCAATAGGATGGAGCCTAGCGGATATTGTGGGAATTGACCCCCGCAAGTGCATGCATAGGATCTTTCTCCAAGATGGAGCCAAGACGGTTAGGCAACCGCAAAGGAGGCTCAACCCAACCATCCTTGATGTAGTGAAAAAAGAGGTCACCCGATTACTGGATGCGGATATCATATACCCAATTTCCGACAGTGAGTGGGTGAGCCCGGTTCAAGTTGTTTCCAAGAAGTCGGGCATCACAACGGTCAAGAAGGACGACGGTGAATTGATCACTAAAAGAGTCCAAAATGCGTGGTGAGTGTCTTCTCCGATCTAATGGAGAATTGCTCCTGAAGATCAGGAGAAGACCACGTTTACTTGTCCGTTTGGCACCTTTGCCTATAAAAGGATGCCATTTGGACTATGTAACGCACCCGCTACTTTTCAGCGATGCTTGACGAGTGTCTTCTCCGATCTAATGGAGAATTGCTTGGATGTTTTTATGGACGACTTCAGCGTTTATGGTATCTCATTCGATTGTTGTTTAGAGAGCTTGGCCAAGGTCCTAGCTAGATGTGTTGACACTAACCTTGTCTTGAATTTTGAAAAATGTCACTTTATGGTACGACAAGGTATAGCGTTAGGACATGTAGTATCTCATGAGGGCATTTCTGTGGATCCGGCCAAGGTCGATGTTATTACTACTTTGCCTCACCCCTCATCCGTGAGGGAGGTCCGCTCGTTTTTGGGATATGTAGGATTTTATAGGAGCTTTATCAAGGACTTCAGCAAGATTGCTTTGCCATTGTCGCGCCTACTCCAAAAAGATGTGGATTTTGAGTTTGACAGTGAATGTGTAAAAGCTTTTGAAGAGCTAAGGAGAGTTCTTACCACGGCACCAATTGTGCGAGGCCCCAACTGGACGTTGCCATTTGAGATAATGTGCGATGCGTCAAACTATGCTGTAGGTGCCGCGCTTGCACAGCACGATGGTAAACTCCCTTATTTCATTGCTTACTCTTCTAAGACACTAGATGCAGCACAATCCAACTATACCACTACTGAAAAAGAACTCTTAGCCATTGTTCATGCTCTAGATAAATTCAGATCTTATTTGCTAGGTTCAAAGATAGTGGTATACACGGATCATGCAGCTTTAAAGTACTTATTGACAAAGAATGAGTCAAAGCCTAGACTCATACGTTGGATCTTGCTTTTGCAAGAATTTGACATTGAGATTAGGGACCGGAGTGAATCTCAAAACCTGGTTGCAGATCATTTAAGCCGCATTGAGAATTTAAAAACTGATCTATTTCCGATCAATGACTCATTTCCATTGGATAGTTTGCATGCTGTGTCGGTTAGCTTTCCTTGGTTTGCCCCAATGGCGAACTACTTGGTTGCAAGAATCTTCCCTCCCAACTTTTCGAAAAACCAAAGGGACAAGTTGAGGAGTGATTCCAAATACTATATTTTGGATGACCCTCACTTGTGGAAGAGAGGCGTGGACCAAGTAATTCGAAGATGCGTCCCGGAATCCGAATTCCAACCAATTCTTGAAGCATGTCATTCGTCCGAATGTGGTGGCCACTTTGGCCCATAAAGGACCGCTAAAAAAGTGTTGGACTGTGGATTCTGATGGCCAACCTTGTTCAAGGATGCTAACCGGTTATGTGTGTCTTGCCATCAGTGTCAGAAGTCAGAGAACGCATCCCAAATAGATGAAATGCCTCAGCAACCTATGCTATTCTGTGAGATATTTGATGTATGGGGCATTGACTTTATAGGACCATTTCCCAACTCTAGTGGGTACCTGTATATTCTGTTAGCAGTTGACTACGTGTCAAAGTGGGTAGAGGCCGTACCTACCCGCCTTGATGACGCCAATACCGTTGTTTCTTTCATAAGGAATCACATTGTATGCCGTTATAGGTCGCCACGAGCAATCGTGAGCGATCAAAGATCCCACTTTTGTAACAGGAAGGTAGAAGCATTGCTCAAGCGCTATGGAGTGACGCATAAGGTTGCTACTGCTTATCATCCGCAAAGAAATGGGCAAGCGGAAGTGTCCAACCGGGAGATCAAGAGAATCTTGGAAAAAGTGGTCAATCCACAAAGAAAGGATTGGAGCCTCCGGTTAGGAGATGCATTATGGGCGTATAGAACGGCCAACAAGACTCCAATAGGGATGAGTCCTTTCCGGATCGTCTATGGTAAGGCATGCCACCTTCCGGTAGAGATTGTGCATCGAGCCTATTGGGCGGTAAAGCAGTGCAACATGGATCTAGCCAAGGTGGGTGAAGCTAGGAAGCTACAACTGGAGGAGCTTGAATGTTTGAGGAATGAGTCATATGAGAAAGCCCGAATCTACAAGGAAAAGACTAAAGCATTCCATGACCATCACATTTGGAAGAAGGACTTTCAAGAAGGTGATGACGTCCTCCTCTACAACTCAAGGCTCCGATTTATGCCTGGCAAGCTCCACTCTAGATGGGAAGGACCTTTCAAGGTGAAGGAGATGAAGCCCTACGGAGTGGTGAAATTGTTTGATCCTAAAAGTGAAGCAACTTTCAAGGTGAATGGACATAGAGTGAAGAGGTATCATGGTTGCAAGCCTCCAAGGGAGCTAGAGGTGTACATATTGGAGGATGCACCAAGAAGAGAGGAAGCTTAAGAAAAGGACCGTCCAACTTAAGGACATTAAAGAAAAGTGCTTGGTGGGAGGCACCCCACCATGGTAAGATCTTCCTTGTTTATACCATCTTCTTTGTATTCTTAGTTTCTTGAGAATTTTGTGGTCTTTTGATGATTGATTGAGTGCATAGGAATGTTAGTTTTGCTGATTTTATTGGATAGGAAGAATGTTCATGTAAATAGGATGTGAAAAAGATAAGGAAAACACAAATTTTTCTTTGAAGAGGGACACCGACGCGCCAGCGCACAGTGCACGTGCGCCGGTAGCGGAATTCCACTCTTGGGCCAAATGCCCGAGAGTTATGCCCACTTCATGCCCATCTCGCGCTAGGCACTCACGCGTCCGCGTACATGCCGCCTGCGCACACTCTGGCAATTTAACCATCGACGCGCTAGCGCACAGTGCGCGCGCGCCGATGGCGATATGTGAACTCCCTGGTACAAGAACCAGAGAGTTGTGCCACAATTGGGCCAACCTTGTGCCAACACCCACGCGTCCGCGCGTAGTGCGCATCTACACTAGTGGCAAAACACCTCCAGCACACGTCTGCGCAAGGTGCGCGCCCGTGCGCCTACCTCACTAACTCACTCTAGTACAAAAAACCAGAGACTTGAGCCAACTTCGTGCCACTTTTGTACCTGAGGCACAACCTCTCTCGCGCGCGCACGCCACTGACGTGCCCGCGCCATCTGCTAGCACCCTCACCGATGCGCCGGCGCACCTTGCGCGCGCGCGCCAGTTGCGCGCATCAGTTTAATACCTTCGTGCCTGCCCTGTTTTTCTTTCTTTAAATTCTCTTCTCTCTTCCTTAGTTTCTTTTTTCTTCTCCATCCATCATCTCCCTTCTCTTCTTCTTCTTCCACAATCCATCACCATTGTCTCCGGTCACTCACCGGTGACAACCATTCTTTTCTGGTAGCACTACACTTTTCTTATTTTCCCTCTCATCCTCACAAAAGAAGGTTCAACCTTGTTCCTTCATACTCATCAAGGTTTTGCTCCTTCCTTTCCTTTACTTCCACTTTCCCTTGCCTTATTTCTTCTAGTTAGATGCCTCTTATTGCTTTATTTAGTCTCTCTTTTACTTGCATGATGATGTTTCTTGCTTTTGTTTACTTCTTTTTTCCTTTTTCCTTATTTCTCCATGGATGTTGAATTTGAGCTTAATTTGCATTAATAGATCTTTTATCATTCTTTCTCTAACCTTTGCCATTGTGTGATGTTTATGTGATGATTGATGTTCTATTTTGGGCTTTAAATTGGTTTAGTATCTCATAATTGCTCATTGCTTGATTATTGCACGCCAAGTGTTCGAGGAAATGCACATATACCATTTCGGCTCAATTTAGCCATGTATTTTCAAATTGGTTCTCTCTCCTCATTCACTTGCTTTCTCTTAAATGCATTGAGTCCAATTTGTGTGCTTTAAGTTTATACTTGCCAATTAGATATTAATTAAACATGACTTGCTTTTTTATTGTGGATGCTTGAGACTACTCTTCTCATGCCATTGTATGCTTTACTTCCTCTTGCATCCCATGCCAAGTGTTATGACCCTTGCTTTTACATCTACCACGGGCATTACAATTCACTTGCATGTGTTTTGTCAAATTGATTCTTGGGTTTAATGTTTTCCTTCATTCTCTCCCTTTTTAGGATGGCCACCAAGAAAGGCAAGGAGATAGCTTCAAGGAAACCAGCCGCAAAAAGGGCACCCCAAAAATCAAACTCTAAGGCGCGTTCTTCATTAGGAGCCAAACCCCTATCTAAGAAAGGGAAGACACCTGCTCCTATTGATGAAAATGACAAGGGCAAACCGGCGAAAGATTCTTCAAGGTTCCCCAACCGCTTCTGTGAACTCATGTTCCCCTCCATAGCGGTAAGGAACTATCACCTCGAGCATCTACTCGCTCCGCCGGACAAGGTTGCTCCTTATATTTTGCCCCGCATTGAACAGCGTGGATGGGAGTTTCTCTTGAGGAAACCAAGGGAAATCAACCTCTCTTGGGTGGAAGAATTCTACACCAACTACCATCTTCCCTCTCTTCAATCGGTATAAATGCGCCGAAAGCAAGTTTCAGTTTCAGAAGAGGCTATTCAACAAGTGCTTAATGTCTTACCAGTGCCAAGTGACATGAATGGCTACCAAGAAGTCCTACGTCAGCGAGGAAAGTATGGATTTGATTGGGACTCGATTCTCCGAGTCATTGTTAAGCCAGAGGCATTTTGGACCCAAGGTCGACTCCGGATGAGGCCTAAGTCCATTGACGCTCGCTTCCTCACTGTGGAAGCTAGAGCTTGGGCCCAGATCCTATCTCATTATGTGCTACCTAGCACCCACAAGTCGTCTCTCACGGCGGACCTTCGCCTTGCTTGTTTGGTGTGTTCTTACGGAGAAGCCGGTGAACATCCCGCCTCTTGTCAAGCAAGCGATGAGTCAAGTTCACGACCGGGGTAATTTGCCATTTTCAGCATTGGTGTCTGACTTAGTTACTGCTGCGGGTGTTTCTTGGGAAGCCAAGGATAAGAAGATTATGGTTCCGGCTAAGGGCGATGTGGTCCCAAGCAGGAAATACCTACACCTTCCCATGAACAAGCCAAGCCTCGACATGGTCCCGCTACTTCTTTTTCCTTCTAGCTCATCATCACCACCACTGAGATCCACACATCAAAGGATAGAAGATCTTTACCGGAAGCTTGATAGATATGAGCGGCGCAACCACCGCTGATATACGTACATCAAGAAGCTTCTGCGTTGTGTTACCCCTAGCATGGAGGAACCCGAAATGTTCACATCCACCTCAAACCCAAGTGATGGGAATTCTGATGGAGGGGATAGTGAAAGTTTCGGTCCCGACCGTCCCTTGCGTATCATTCGTAGCACAGAGGACCGTGCTAATTTCTAAAGTGTGGGGAGGTCGTTCGACCGATCTCCATGGGTAACATTCTCTTCCCTCAATACCCATGGGTTTATTTCTCTTTTTATATTGCATGTATAATTAGTCTTGCTTGTTAATACCCTTTGCATGATAGTTAGTTTCTATAGAGTTACTTGGTCAAAACAATAACTTTCTTTCCAAGAAACTGTGTTCTGGGTGGCCTACCAAAAATTCTAAAAAAAATTTTTTTGCAGTAAACTTGCTTTAAAAATGTATTTTGGAACATAGTGATTGAGCTAAGAACACAAGTATGAAAGTTTTGAGCCTATTGCATGGTTACATCTTTTAACCATTATTTCCATTCTTGTGTGCACATCTCTCTCTCTATGATTGTTATCCTTGCTTTGTCTGATTCTATATGTCCATTGCTTTGTGCATGAATGCATTTTTACATGATTGAGGCCATCATTTCAATAGTCACTTCTCCCAAATAGCCTTAACCCTTGTATCTACCATTGCTAACCAATTTTGAGCCTTTGATAAATCCTTTTGTTCTTAAATAGAGCACATCAACAACCCTAAGTGAAAAACCATGAATGTCCCTGAATTTGAATCCTTGATTGGCTTAGGTAAGTTAGGATGTGTATCATTCAAATAGGAGGGTATACTTGGGAAATTCGGGTAGATATATATGTATGTAATTGTAGTGTAATTAGAAATTCTAGGATTTTGGGAACATACTCATGTGTTGAATGATTAAACCGTATGCATTGACACTTTGGTTCACAAAAAAACCCCAAGAAAAGGGGATGCTTAAAAAAAGAGAGAGAGAGAGAGAGAAAGAAAGCAATGAAAGGGGACAAAGATGCCCCAAGATAAAGTAATAAAAACAATGCATATGGGGTGTGAATTGAAAAGAATGTATGAGTATGCAAAAAGGGTAAAATTCAAGGATAGCTAGGAATGTATTGTAGTTTTATAGGTTGTTCTATGTGTCTAGTGGATCCTAGGTTGATCAAGGACTCAAATTTTAAACCCACTTGGCCATATACACCCTTACCTTCACCCTAGCCCCGTTACAACCCATGAATAAGACCTCATGATACCTGTAAGCATGCATTAAGTAATTGTTGATTGTTAGATGAAAGACAAATCTTGGAAAGCATGATTAGGAGAAGATTGAGTGACAAACCCTATACACTTGAGCGAATAGAGCGGATACACTTCCGGTGAGGGTTCGATGCTCAATGCTTGTTCCCGGCTTTCACAAGCGTTCGTTTAGCAAGTCATATGCACTCTTTAGTGGTATTCAATTTGGTAGGATTCATGAAGCACAAACTCTTTTTGCCCTATATGTTCACACGTATTCTTGGAGGATAGATTTACTCTTGACCAAGTAGATAAATGATATTACATTAGTTGCATGCATCCACTTAGGTAGTTTGCATTTCATAAACCCTTTTTCACCATGATCTTTGGTCTTTTTATTTTTAAGCATGAGGACATGCTAGGTTTAAATGTGGGGAGATTTGATAAACCTCGATTTTGTGGTTTATCTTGTGCTTATTTTGGGGGATTTTATCAACATTTCTCGCACTTATTCACAAGAAATGCATGGTTTTGTGTTCACTTCCCAATATTGCTCCATGATGGAAAACATGCTTATTTTGCCTTAAAATTGCCATATTTTAATTCTCTTCTATTGCCATTCGATGCCGTGATGTATTTGTTGAGTAATTTCAGGAATTATAGGATAGGAATGACTTAGAAGAGAGGGAGAAAGCATGTACAAAAAGGGAGGAACATGAGGAATTGAGATCTAGGGAAAAGCAGCATCGGCGCGCTCGCGCACTCCACGCGCACGCGTGGATGGGATTGGCTGGAAGCGGCGCGCAAGGATGGACGCCTCCGCGCGGATCAGTAAATTTCTATCTACGCGCACGCGCACTTGGCGCGCACGCGTGGAAAGCTGCACGTGACCTCATTAAAGGAAATCGTGCCTGGCGATTTCTGAGGCTCATTAGGCCCAATTTCAAGCTATTTCTGCATGGAAAAAAGACACAAGGATGCTAGGGGAAAAGGAGAGATCACTCATTTTATACTAGGACATAATTTTAGCTAGTTTTTGGGTTCTTTTGTTGTTCTAGAGAGAGAAACCCTTGTTCCTCTCTAGATCTAGTTTTAATTTGATTGTCCTTTGTTGATTTGTGACCTGGATCTTGTTAATTACTAGTTTTAATTGTTCAATTTGAATTCCTTGTTACAATTTTGCTTATATCTTGTGATAGTTTATGAGTTCTTGTCAATTATCATTTTATACCCATTTCATGAATGTTATGAATCTTGACTTGTTAATGTTACATTGATGATTTCTATGTTTAGCTTTGTTATTTGGATGATCATATGTTGATAATTGTTAGTGGGTATTTGTGGATTTCAATTTAATTGCCATTTTGAACATGTCTTTTGTTAATGCTTACCAAGTGTTTGATGAATTGTTTACTTTGATTATAGAGTAGTCTTTTTCACTCTTGGCCTAGGTCAAGGGAATTGGGTAAACTTGAGTCATTGGGTCTAATGGATTTGATGATTTGGGAACCCTAGGTGGTCAATTTGATACTCATTGACGCCAACCTACTACTAATCTAATTAGTAGGTAGGTTGGGACTTATGGGTTGATGTGATCAGGGCCATTTAACGTACTTCAAGTCTAGGGATAGATATCACGTACTTAAGACTTTGAGAGTAGACTTAATGAGCTTGGTTCCTTATAATTGTTAAGATATAGTTGTTAGACAAGGATGGTGACCCCAATTCCCAAGCCTAGCCAAGAGTTGCTATTATTATTCATATTTGAAAACCAATTTCCTCAACCAATTGCTTTAGTTGTAGTTACTTGTTTGGATTATAATAGAATTAAGTGGAATGTTGTTTATTCATTGAAATTGCTCATGTTTTGCTTAGTCTATTGAACTAGTTGATGTATTTTAAGATTACTTGCTTGTTAAGATTCCCATTTATTTTCATGCTCATAACTCACAACTCCGGATTTCTAACTAATGTCGAAGCACATGTTTGCCCATTCCTTGTGAGACGACCCGAGGTTTGAATACTTCGGTTATTTCTATTGGGGTTGAACTTGTGACAACCAAATTCCTCTTCTAAATTTGACCCCCAAAAATTGTTGTTGGTAGAGCTATACTTGCAATGCGGTTTTATCAAAGAGAATCTTTACCAATACACCCTTGGGACCGTGTCAAGTACCGGATGAATCGTGGAAGATACAGGTCCTTACCCTCCATCACACACTAGATGAAGGTGATCATAGCAGCGGGCAGCTCCGTCTCATGAGTGCTCGGCATAACAAAATTGCTCAGGATCTGGTGCCAGAGCCGAGCCTCATCATTCGGATACATCAACTTGATCCCCTTAGGCATTGCTGTGTTCTTACCCATGACCCATGGGACAGTAGGATCAAGGGTTATCCTCTCCTTGACAGCATCCCAGTCAAATCTCATATAGCGCATATCCTCCTCAGCCTTTTTGTAACCATCAGGCTGATCTGACTTAGGCTGAAACTGTAGAATGTCCTCAATGGCTTCCTCAGTGATCAATATCTGTTTCCCTCTGAGGTGCACTGCATACAGGGAAGTCTTGAAATAGTTGCAGTAAAACTCTCAGACCCAGGAAGCATTGACCTCTGTCAAGTTCCTTTCTAAGAAGAACCAGCCTCTCTGTTTGATCCGATCGGAGGTGTACTACTGTAGTTCTTCTGGAATTTTCAAAGTCCTTTCCAGGTATAGGTTCCTGGAGGTAGCAAACACTGGATACTTCAGCTCACAGTATCTGTTTGCAAATTTGATTTGATCAGTGGCAGGGAGAAGCTGATCAGCCTTCTCCTGCGGGGTAAAGTGCTTTTCCCGCCAGGAGTCATCATGCAGAATGTCCAGGATGGACATAGAGGATTCGCCTCTTTTTCTTTTGCCAGTGGTGGCTTTGCCTTTTCCTTTGCGCTGAGTGTCAGACATCCTGAAAATCAGAAATTCTAGGATGTAATTGAAGAATAAAAACAGGAAAACAAGTAGGCAAATAGGATTTATAAATGTAAGCATAAAGGCAAACGAGCAGTAGAATTATGAAATGAGTTGAGTATATGTGCATTATGGATTGTATTTGAGTTAGAAATCTGAGATGAAAAATCACAATCCAAAATGTAATATAAGTAGAATTCATGTTAATTAGGAAAAACAAGAATCATGCCTGGAGTTAGAAAGTTAAAGTAAATAGTTAAAAATCAAAAATAGACGTTTGAAAGGTAGAATGGTTAGGATTGAAAAAGAGGTTAGAAAGTAGAAATCAGTGTGTTAGGAGAAAGTATGTTAAAGTGAGTGGCATGATAAATGGTTCCTAAGTAACACTAATTTCACAATTTTAAACTACAGTCAACTCATATTCAAGCAAGGAAATCAGGTTGTTGATGATAATCATATAGATGCATGAGTAGCAAAAATTAAAATCTAATCATCAATATTGTAGTTTAGTAACCAGGAAATCGAAAGGAATAAGAATGCTGGCCCGTGAGTCCATGAAATGGTTTGGGTATAGCAAAGTAATGCAAAATTCAAAATTGTCAAAACCAGAACATGAATGAAAATGATTTGCAGAAAATTGGGCAGCATTCCGGCTAAAATTTGATGTTCGCGGGTAATAAACAGCAAGCAGAGCAGTTCATATAAATTAAAATAAAGCTGCAAATACACACAAGTAATATGAACATGAAGGAGCAGTGTAACAGCAGCACAAAACATGGAAGAACAGCATATGAACAGTATGAACATCACAGCCAGACTAAAATTGCAGAATAGATAAAACAAGCAACAAGTATGGTGCAATTATCAGGCCTAAATCCACTAACCACATCCTAGCTACCTAACCACCTAGAATCCACTACAAACATGCATCTCTAACTAGCCTAATTTGAACATAATCGAAAAAATAAGCAACTAACTATGAAGGAAAGAGAAATTAGCATTTGGCGAAACCTGGTGTGTGAAGAACAAGTTTATGGAACAGAGAGATGATGGGGGTGTGGTGGTGGTGGGGCTGATGCGGCGGTGATGGGTGGTTGGCGCGGCGGTGGGCGGCTGTTCGGTTAGGGTATAAGGGTGGAGGGGGAGAGGAAGGGAGAAGGGGGCGAGGGTTGGGATGGAGGCAGCGCTGGTGGGAGATGGCGCTGGTGGTGTGGTGGTGGTGGCTGGCCACGGTGGGGGCAGCGGTGGTGGAGGTTAGCAGAGAGAGAAAAAGGGGAGGGGAGGAAGAAAAGAGGAAGGGGAGAGAGGGGTGTCGTGTGGTAGTCTGGGTGGTTGGGGGTGGTGCGGCGGTCGGAGTGGTGGTTGGGGATAGTGGTGTTTGGGTGGGTAGCAGAGAGGGAGCAGATGGGGTTGGGGGGAAGAGAATGGTGACGCGGGGGTTAAATAGGGTTTCGCGTGGTTGGGTTAGTGATTTTGAATCCACGCGAACGCGTGGAGCATGATATCCATTTAGGGGTCCATGATATCCATGCGATGCGGACGCATCGCTCACGCTTTCGCGTGGGATGAGTGTTTAGCAAGTGACGCGTTCGCGTCAGGGACGCGGACGCGTGGGCCATTTTGTGCTAAACGCACACCAGCCGCACGATTCCAGCCCAGATTTCTGGGCGTTGGATTTTTACGCCGATTTCCAGATCACGCGTTCGCGTGGGTGACGCGGACGCGTGGGAGGTATTTTTCGCAAATCATGCGAACGCGTCATCGACACGGTCGCATGGATCGATTTGTGCCAAAGGCACGCCTCCAGCCACACTTTCGCGTGACTTTCTGTTCACTTTCTTTTTCTACCTAATGCACTTGTGACGCGGACGCGTCAGCGACGCTGTCGCGTTGCGTGCGATTTTTTTTTATATGCAATTATGCAGTATGCAATGCTGATGCAAACGCTATGAATAAAATTCAGGTTCAATGAAAATAATATAATATAAAAACAAACAAAACAAAATAAAATTGAAACAGAAACGATCATACCATGGTGGGTTGTCTCCCACCTAGCACTTTTAGTTAAAGTCCTTAAGCTGGACATTTGATGAACTTCCTGTTATGGTGGCTTGTGCTTAAATTCATCTAGAAATCTCCACCAATGTTTGGAATTCCAGCAGCCTCCGGGGTCCCAAACTAGGCATGTAAAGCTTTTAAGCAGCTTCAAACAGGTTCTCAGGCTCCCGGGGTGACGAATGTTAGAATAGATTCTAGGATCCCAAACTTTGCTTTTAAATTCGCCTATGTCTTGATCTATATTCTTCCATCCGGGCGGTTTAGAAATTATATTCTCACCAAGGTGGCCAAACATCTTCCGAGACCCATTCAATTGAACTCGATACCAATCCTTGCACTTCGAATCGAAGCGTGGAACCTTATTGACTCTTGTATACCAGCTCTGAGTACGAGCCATTTCCCTCTTACTCTTAAAGCCACAGAGAGCTCTAAGCTGGCCATCTGTTTCAAGTAAACCATATTCAAGTGGAAAAGTAAAGATAAAGGTTAAGGATTGTACCCACTTGAAGCTTGTATTAGGTGGTAATGGCCTTGGGGTAAGTGTTTCCAGTGGTTTTGTAAGCTCTACTCCCTTGTATTCTTCTGTGAATTCCTCCACTTCCTTGCAAAATTTTTCAACCGCAACTGCGTCCTGATCAAAGTCTTCTATGTCTTCCTCGTCACTCAAGTCACACGTTGGAGGTTGAGAGAAATCTACCTCAACGTCATCTTCGTATTCACTTGGATAAGCTTCTTCAGGCTTAAGGAATTCAGTTGCGGATGTGAGTTCGTGACTAGGAGAGCTTGATTCAAGAACATCACTGCCCATGGAATCACCTTCTTGGTCTGTTCCGTCCAATTTTTCACAAGGTATATGCATTGGAGGTTGTGCACTATCCTCCTTGGCATCAAATTCGAACTTCTAAGCGAAATCCTTTATAGTTCTTGATTCCCATGGAGGTTCAGTATCTCCTAAATTTTCAACCACTTCTTCCTCTACAACTATCATGGCTTCCTCCACTTGTTCCAATACAAAGCCATGCTCCTCATTGTCCACCGAGGTTTCTAGAGTCTCCTTCATGCTACGCTCTTCATATGATTCTCCACATGTAGCCATGGGGGTACTTCGAGTGCTCAGATGTCGGGAAGCTATTATATTTACTACCTCAGTTAAGGCAGTAGTGAGTTCTAGTACGCCCTTTTGTATCTTTGCTTGCCCTTGAAGAAGAAAACGAAGTTTGTCATTCACTGGAGGTTGGGGTGGATACGAGGGTTCGTTGGTTGGGAGAGAGGGTTCATAATAAGAATGTGGTGGTTCTTGGGAGTGATTGGATTGGAATTGTGGTGGATAAGGGTCATACGGTGGTGAATGGTGAAAAGGAACTTGTGAGTGTGGTGGTTCAAAGCTACGTTAAGAGGATGGTCTATAAGCACAGGATGGGGCTTGTCGGTAATTACAAGGCGGTCCACCATATCTATCAGCTTGGTATGCATTGTAGAGTGGTCCTTGCCCATGATATCTTGGAGGGTGTGGTTGCCTAAAGGGTTGATCAGATCCTCTTGGCTCCATTCATCCTTGATTGCTTAGACCTTGATGCATATTCCTGTTATAGCTTCTACTCCTTTCAACAAATTTAGAACCAAACTCAAAGCGAGAGGAGTGAGAATTCATAGTGGCTAATAGAAATAAAAGGAGAAAACAAAAACAAATAAACAGGTAGAAAGAAAAATATTTACAATAACCAATAATAAGGCACACGTTTGCAATTTCTCGGCAACGGCGCCATTTTGAAGAATGAAACTCTCGCGCGATCTCGAATTTTCACAATAAATTCGCATTGTAAATATAGCTTCTAGACCGACAAGAATTCCTTTCTTACAAACGTTTTGGTTGTCACAAGTAACAAACCCCTTAAAAATTGATAACCGAAGTATTTAAACCTCGGGTCGTCTTCTCAAGGAACTGCAGGGAGGTATGTTCCTATTATTGGTTATGAGTTTTGTAAATTGGGGGTTTTGAAAGTAAAGAATAAGTAATTTAAATGACAAGTAAAATAAATAAACAACTATAAAATAAACTCTTGGTAAGATATGAAAATTCGGAAGTCCTATCCTAGTTACTCCTATGAGAATGGAAGTTAATCCCACTTAGTTAACCTTTGTGTAAGCAAGGGAAAGTCAAGTGAACTAATTAGTTAGATTTTCCAAGTCCTAGCCAACTCCTAAGGAAAGACTAGAGTTAGTGGAATTCCAGTCAATTAGCCGACATAACAATCAATCACGAATAGTTGATAACTCAAGAGCTTCCAGTTAATCAATTAAAGCCAATAATATAAAAAGCTAAATCAAAATCATAAATCTGAAATACCTTAAATGCATTAATAAGAGAAAATCAATCTAAACATAAAGAGTTCATAAGCCAAATTGGCAACATAAGTAATTAAAGGAAAGCATTAAAGTATCTGAAAATAAAGGAGAAATATAAAGTAAAAGGAATATTGAACCTGATGAAGAGTTGAAATCGTAAATCCTTTAAGAGGAATCCTAATCCTAAAACCTAAAAGAGAGGAGAGAACATCTCTCTCTAAAAACTACATCTAAAATATGAAAAGTGAATGATCGAAGGCCCTCCTCATGAATGGATACATTCTCCCACTTTATAACCTCTAATCTGTGCTTTTTGGACTTGGATCTGGGCCAAAAAGGGCTTCAGAAATCGCTGGGAGCGTTTTCTGCAGTTGCTGCACGTGGCGCCTATCACGCGTCCGCGTGGGTCACGCGGCCGCGTCATCTAGGGTTTTCCTTGTCGCGCGTTTGCTTCGGTCACGCGTACGCGTCATTTGTGTTCTGCTCAAGGCGCGCGTCCGCGCCATTCACGCGTCACGTCGCTGCCAGTTTCTTCAAAAACTCCATTTTGTGCTTTCCTTCCATTTTTGTATGTTTTCTTTCCATCCTTTAAGTCATTCCTGCCTTAGATGATCTGAAACTACTCAACACACAAATCACGGCATCGAATGGTAATAAAGGGTAATTAAAATAAATATTTTTAAAGCATAGGAAACATGTTTTTCATATATATCACATAATAAGGAAGGGAAAGTAAAATCATGCAATTCACATGAATAAGTGGGTGAAGGAATGAATAAATCACTTGATTTGAGCACAAAACAGATCATAAAATATGAGTTTATCACTACCTCGAAGCCAGGCGACGCGAACGCGTGGATCACGCAGACGCGTGACCTGGCGAAAACCTAATCCGCGCAAACGCGTGGACGACGCTTCCGCGTCACTTTTCCGCAACCTATATGTACCAGAAAACGCTGGGAGCGATTTCTGGACTATTTCTGACCCAGTTTTTGGCCCAGAAAGCACAGATTAGAGGCTATAAAGTTGGGGAATCCATTCATTCATAATCAGCTCATATTCACATAATTTTAGTTTTAGATGTAGTCTTTAGAGAGAGAGGTTCTCTCCTCTCTCTTAGGTTGTAGGATTTGGATTCCTCTTAAAGGATTTAGGATTTCAACTCTTCATCAGGTTCAATATTCCTTTTTCTTTATATTTCTCTTTTACCTTCAGACACTTTGATGCTTTTCTTTAATTACTTATGTTGCCAAATTGGCTTATGAACTCTTTATGTTTAGATTGATTTTCTCTCATTAATGCAATTGAGGTATTTCAGATTTATGATTCTTATTTAGCTTTTTATATTCTTGGCTTTAGTTTATTAACTGGAGACTCTTGAGTTATCAAACCTATCGTGGTTGATAATTGTTATCTTTGCTAATTGACTTGAATTCTACTAACTCTAGTCTTTCCTTAGGAGTTGGCTAGGACTTGGGGATCTAGCTAATTAGTCCACTTGACTTTCATTGCTTTAGAAAAGGTTAACTAAGTGGGATCAAACTTAACTCTCATCACCACCGACAAGGATAACTAGGACAGGACCTCCAAATTTTCATACCTTGCCAAGAGTTTATTTTATAATCATTTATTTATTTTTCTTGTCGTTTAAATTACTTGTTCCTTACTTTCAAAACCCCCAATTTACAAAACTCATAACCAATAATAAGAACACCTCCCTGCAGTTCCTTGTGAAGATGACCCGAGGTTTAAATACTTCGGTTATCAATTTTAAAGGGGTTTGTTACTTGTGACAACCAAAACGTTTGTAAGAAAGGGATTCCTTGCCGGTTTAGAAGCTATACTTGCAACGAGGATTTATTTTTTGAAAATTCTAGACCGCGCAGGAATTTTGTTCTTCAGTTTATATCGTCGGGTTTATTCACACACTAAACAGATTATCGGCAGATTTTTTAGTAAATCCACCAGCAAATCCGACGGTATCCAGCGAATTTCTTGTAGTGGTAATTTGTGGGAGTTTTAAACATCCACAAACTATTAAAAAGTTTGTTTCTGAAAAATTCATTTACCAGTAGTGGTTAGGTGGAGAAATACCATTAATGAAAATGATGTCACAAGAAAAAAACAATTGCAATATGAAGACCTTTTAAAGGAAAAAAATCATCAAATAAGAAATGAAAGAAGAGAATATTAATGTTGACGATATTGGTATTGGTGATGATAATTATAGAAGAAATAATGATGATGATAAAATATGGTTACACAGTAGAAAAAATAAAAGTAGAAGTGATAATGATGACCCTGTAATATGTTTCATCTATTGTAATATATATTGCAAATAACACTCAAAAAATATTGTGTAAACTAATTAAAGACAACACTTAATATTTGTTACATAAAATTAGAGCTGTTGCAACTCTTTCTTAGCAACACACCATAAATGTCCCCTTTGATCAATTAAAGTACATGTAAGAAGTGTTGCTTTTGTAAATTAAACAAGCAATTTGTGATTTTTATATATTACACTTTATAAGTGTTATTCTTAAATTTTTAATAAGCTTCTCATTATAAATATTGCCAAAAATAAATTAAATTTTTCACTTAAAATTTTGTCTTTCTCTTCAAATATTTTAACAAAAATGACTTTTTCCTTTTTGTAACTTAGCACAAAATACATCTTTATAGTTTATATATTATTTACTGATTCAAATCCTTACTAAGCTCAAAACAAAATTCCAAGCCTTATTTTCAATTAGAAACCCTAACCCCAACTATTTTCAAAATTTTATTGATGCACGATTTATCCTTGTTTGTTCGATTTTCTCATCGTTGCTTGTGAAATTATGTTCCTCTCTGCTCACGTCATCGTCGTGCTTGTCGCTACTTGGGAGCGTCGTTGTCCTCGTTGCTGCTCGCGCATCGTCGTGCTTGTCGCTACTCTGCATTTCCTCATCGTTGCTTCTGAAGTTGTGTTCCTCTCTGCTTGCGTCACTGTCGTGCTCATCTCTGCTCGTGAGCCGTCGTTCTTATTGCTGCTCGCGCGCCTTCCTGCTCATCGCTGCTCGCCTCGTCGTCGTGTTCGTTGCTCTGCATTTTGAGCTTTTGAATTTTGTTTTACTCGATTCCAATTTTCTCGCCTTCTTCTACTTGCGATGTTTTGCTTGCCCCCTAGCTAGGTGCTGATATGCTCTGATCCCCTGCACTGCTCGTGAAACATCACAGATAGGTGGTATGCGAAATTGTTACTCTGAGGTTGTAAAATTTGTTGTTCATTCTCTCCCTGGCAATGGCGCCAATAACTGGTGCACAATACCATGGTCCAAATATAACTTCACAACTTCGCACAACTAACCAGCAAGTGCACTGGGTTGTCCAAGTAATAAAACCTTACGTGAGTAAGGGTCGATCCCACGGAGATTGTCGGCTTGAAGCAAGCTATGGTCATCTTGTTAATCTCAATCAGGCGGATATCAAATGGTTATGGAGTTTTCGAATAATAATAATAAATAAATAGAAAATAAAGATAGAAATACTTATGTAATTCATTGGTGAGAATTTCAGATAAGCGTATAGAGATGCCTTCGTTCCTCTGAATCTCTGCTTTCCCGCTGTCTTCATCCAATCAGTCTTACTCCTTTCTATGGTAAGCTTTCTGTAAGGGCATCACCGTTGTGAATGGCTACATCCCATCCTCTCTGTGAAAATGGTCCAAATGCTCTGTCACGGCATGGTTAATCATCTGGAGGTTCTCGATCATACTGGAATAGAATTTACTATCCTTTTGCGTCTGTCACTACGCCCAACACTCGCGAGTTTGAAGTTCGTCACAATCATTCAATCCCTGAATCCTACTCGGAATACCACAGACAAGGTTTAGACTTTCCGGACTCTCATGAATGCCGCCATCAATCTAGCTTATACCACGAAGATTCTGATTAAGAGATCCAAGAGATATTCATTCAATCTAAGGTGGAACGAAAGTGGTTGTCAGGCACGCGTTCGTAGGGGAATGATGATGATTGTCACATTCATCACATTCATATTGAAGTGCGAATGAATATCTTAGAAGCGGAATAAGTTGAATTGAATAGAGAAATAGTAGTACTTTGCACTAATTCGTGAGGAACAGCAGAGCTCCACACCTTAATCTATGGAGTGCAGAAACTCTACCGTTGAAAATACATAAGTGATGAAGGTCCAGGCATGGCCAAATGGCCAGCCTCCAAACGTGATCAATATGATTCAAAGATGAACTAAAAATCATAGGATGTCTAAAAGACTAGTAAAAAGTTCTATTTATACTAAACTAGTTACTAGGGTTTACAGAAATAAGTAATTGATGCATAAATCCACTTCCGGGGCCCACTTGGTGTGTGCTTGGGCTGAGCTTGAAGTTTACACGTGCAGAGGCTTCTTCTAGAGTTGAACGCCAAGTTGTAACGTGTTTTTGGCGTTCAACTCTGGTTCGTGACGTGTTTCTGGCGTTTAACTCCAGACTGCAGCGTAGAACTGGTGTTCAATGCCCTTTTGCGTCATCTAAACTCGGCCAAAGTATGGACTATTATATATTTCTGGAAATTCCTGGATGTCTACTTTCCAATGCAATTGGAAGCGCGCCATTTTGAGTTCTGTAGCTCCAAAAAATCCACTTTGAGTGCAAGGAGGTCAGAATCCAACAGCATCAGCAGTCCTTCTTCTACCTCTGAATCTGATTTTTGCTCAAGTCCCTCAATTTCAGCCAGAAAATACCTGAAATCACAGAAAAATACACAAACTCATAGTAAAGTCTAGAAATGTGAATTTAACATAAAAACTAATAAAAACATCCCTAAAAGTAACTAGATCCTACTAAAAACATACTAAAAACAATGCCAAAAAGCGTATAAATTATCCGCTCATCACAACACTAAACTTAAATTGTTGCTTGTCACCAAGCAACTGAAAATCAAATAGGATAAAAAGAAGAGAATATACTATAAATTCCAAACTATCAATGAAACATAGCTCCAATCAGATGAGCGGGACTTGTAGCTTTTTGCCTCTTGAATAGTTATGGCATCTCACTTTATCCATTAAGGTTCAGAATGATTGGCATCTATAGGAACTCAGAGTTCAGATAGTGTTATTGATTCTTCTAGTTCAGTATGTTGATTCTTGAACACAGCTACTTTATGAGTCTTGGCCGTGGCCCTAAGCACTTTGTTTTCTAGTATTACCACCGGATACATAAATGCCACAGACACATAATTGGGTGAACCTTTTCAGATTGTGACTCAACTTTGCTGAAGTCCCCAATTAGAGGTGTCCAGGGTTCTTAAGCACACTCTGTTTTGCTTTGGACCTTGACTTTAACTGCTCAGTCTCAAGTTTTCACTTGACACCTTCACGCCACAAGCACATGGATAAGGGTTTTTGGTTTTAAGGGTTTTTGGCTTTTTCTGCTTGCTTTTTCTCTTTTTTTTTTTTTTTTTTGCAAGCTTTTGTATTCACTACTTTTTCTTGCTTCAAGAATCATTTTTATGATTTTTCAGATTATCAAATAACATGTCTCCTTGTCATCATTCTTTCAAGAGCCAACATATTTAACATTCATGAACAACAACTTCAAAAGATATATGCACTGTTCAGGCATTCATTCAGAAAACAAGAAGCATTGTCACCACATCAATATAATTCAACTAAGTTCAAGGATAAATTCGAAACTCATGTACTTCTTGTTCTTTTGAATTAAAATAGTTTTCATTTAAGAGAGGTGATGGATTCATAGGACATTCATAACTTTAAGACAAAGTTACTAAATACTAATAATCATGTAATAAGACACAAACATGGATAAGCACTTAACATAAAGAAAACGAAAAACAGAGAATGTAAGAACAAGGAATGAGTCCACCTTAGTGATGGTGGCGTTTTCTCCTTGAGGAACCAATGATATCCTTGAGCTCTTCTATGTCTCTTCCCTGTCTTTGTTGCTCCTCCCTCATTGCTTTTTGATCTTCTCTAATTTTATGAAGGATGATGGAGTGCTCTTGATGTTCCACCCTTAATTGTCCCATGTTGGAACTTAATTCTCCTAGAGAGGTGTTGATTTGCTCCCAAAAATTCTGTGGAGGAAAGTGCATCCCTTGAGGTATCTCAGGGATTTCTTGATGGTGAGCTTCCTCATGCGTTTCTTGAGCTCCATGAGTGGGCTCTCTTGTTTGCTCCATCCTTTTCTTAGTGATGGGCTTCTCTTCCTCAATGGGAATGTCTCCTTCTATGAAAGCTCCAACTGAGTAACATAGATGGCAAATAAGATGAGGGAAAGCTAGCCTTGCCAAGGGGGAGGGCTTTTTGGCTATTTTGTAGAGTTCAAGGGAGATGACTTCATGAACTTCTACTTCCTCTCCAATCATGATGCTATGGATCATGATGGCCCGATCCACAGTAACTTCAGATCGGTTGCTCGTGGGAATGATGGAGCGTTGGATGAACTCCAACCATCCTCTAGCCACAGGCTTAAGGTCCAGTCTTCTAAGTTGAACCGGTTTGCCTTTTGAGTCAATCTTCCATTGAGCTCCTTCCACACATATGTCCATGAGGACTTGGTCCAACCTTTGATCAAAGTTAACCCTTCTAGTGTAGGGGCGTGCATCTCCTTGCATCATAGGCAAGTCAAACGCCAACCTCACATTTTCTGGACTAAAATCTAAGTATTTCCCCCGAACCATGGTGAGATAATTCTTTGGATTCGGGTTCTTACTTTGATCATGGTTCTTAGTGATCCATGCATTGGCATAGAACTCTTGAACCATTAGGATGCCGACTTGTTGGATGGGGTTTGTTAGAACTTCCCAACCTTTTCTTTGGATTTCATGTCGGATCTCCGGATACTCATTTCTCTTGAGCTTGAAAGGGACCTCGGGGATCACCTTCTTCTTGGCCACAACATCATAGAAGTGGTCTTGATGGGCTTTGGAGATGAATCTTTCCATCTCCCATGACTCGGAGGTGGAAGCTTTTGTCTTCCCTTTTCCTTTTCTAGAGGATTCTCCAGTCTTAGGTGCCATCAATGGTAATGGAAAAACAAAAAGCTTATGCTTTTACCACACCAAACTTAGAATATTGCTCGCCCTCGAGTAAGAGAAGAAAGAATAGATCAAAAAGAAGAAGAAAATACGGAGGAGAGGAGGGAGAGGTGTATTCGGCCAAGATAGAGAAGAGAGGGTTGTGTTGTGTAAAAATGAGGAACAATGGAGGGCTTTATATAGGGAGGGGAGGGGGGTTTAGTTTCGGCCATATAGGGTGGGTGTGGGTGGAAAATTGATTTTGAATTTTGAAGGTAGGTGGAGTTTATGAGGTAGGTTTATGGGGAAGAGTGGATGGATGTGAGTGGTGAAGTAGTGATAGGGAAGAGAGATTGAGGTGATTGGTGAAGAGTTTTGGGGAAGAGTGTTTATTGGGAAGAGAGGATGAACATTGAGAAGAGGGAAGAGAGTGAGTGGAGGTAGGTGGGGATCCTGTGGGGTCCACAGATGCTGAGTTGATCCTGTGGGGTCCACAGATTCTGAGGTATCAAAGATTTGCATCCCTGCACTAATTAGGCATGTAAAATGCCTTTGCATGCAACTCTGGCGTTTAAATGCCGAATTGATGCTTGTTTTGGGCGTTCAGGGCCCAGATGCAGCATATTTCTGGCGTTCAGCGCCAGCTTTCCTCAATGTGCATTCCTGGCGTCTGAACGCCAGGATGCTGCTTGTTTTGGGCGTTCAACACCAGATCCATGCTCTGTTCTGGCGTTGAACGCCAGCCAGATGCTCCTTACTGGCGTTTAAACGCCAGTAAGTCCTTCCTCCAGGGTGTGATTTTTCTTCTGCTATTTTTTATTCTGTTTTTTAATTTTTCTATTTATTTTGTGACTCCACATGATCATGAACCTAATAAAACATGAAAGAACAATAAAATAAAAATAAAATTAGATAAATAAAAATTGGGTTGCCTCCCAACAAGCGCTTCTTTAATGTCAATAGCTTGACAGTGGGCTCTCATGGAGCCTCACAGATGTTCAGAGCATTGTTGAGACTTCCCAACACCAAACTTAGAGTTTGGATATGGGAGTTCAACACCAAACTTAGAGTTTGACTGTGGGGGCTCTGGTTGACTCTGTTTTGAGAGAAGCTTACTATGCCTCTTTTCCATGTCTACAGAAGGATGTCCTTGAGTTTAAACTCAAGGGAGTCCTCATTCAATTGAAGGACTAGTTCACCTCTGTTAACATCAATCACAGCTCTTGCTGTGGCTAGGAAGGGTCTTCCAAGGATGATGGATTCATCATCATCCTTTCCAGTATCTAGGATTATGAAATCAGCAGGGATATAAAGGCCTTCAACCTTTACTAACATATCCTTTACTTGTCCATAAGCCTGTTTTCTGGAATTGTCTGCCATCTCTAATGAGATTTTAGCAGTTTGTACCTCAAAGATTCCCAGTTTCTCCATTACAGAGAGTGGCATGAGGTTTATCCCTGACCCAAGGTCACATAGAGCCTTCTCAAAGGTCATGGTGCCTATGGTGCAAGGTATTAAGAACTTTCCAGGATCCTGTTTCTTCTGAGGCAATCTCAGTTGATCCAATGCATTTAGTTCATTGGTGAACAGGGGAAGTTCATCTCCCCAAGTCTCTTTACCAAATAAATTGGCATTCAGCTTCATGATTGCACCAAGGAACTTGGCAACTTGCTCTTCAGTAACATCCTCATTCTCTTCAGAAGAAGAATACTCATCAGAGCTCATGAATGGCATAAGGAGGTTCAATGGAATCTCTATGGTCTCTAGATGAGTCTCAGATTCCTTTGGTTCCTCAGAGGGAAACTCCTTATTGATCACTGGACGTCCCAGGAGGTCTTTCTCACTGGGATTTACGTCCTCAAACTCCCTTACAGGTTCGGCCATGGTAATTAATTCAATGGCCTTCCACTCTCCTTTTGGATTCTCTTCTGTATTGCTTGGGAGAATACTAGGAGGGGTTTCAGAGATTCTTTTATTCAGCTGGCCCACTTGTGCTTCCAAATTTCTAATGGAAGACCTTGTTTCATTCATGAAACTCACAGTGGCCTTAGATAGATCAAAGACTAAGTTTGCTAAATTAGAGGTATTTTGTTCAAAGTTTTCTGTCTGTTGCTGAGTGGATGATGGAAAAGGCTTGCTATTGCTAAACCTGTTTCTTCCACCATTATTAAAGCCTTGTTGAGGCTTTTGTTGATCCTTCCATGAGAGATTTGGGTGATTTCTCCATGAGGGATTATAGGTGTTTCCATATGGTTCACCCATGTAATTCACCTCTGCTATTGCAAGGTTTTCAGGATCATAAGCTTCTTCTTCAGAAGATGCCTCTTGAGTACTATTGGATGTAGCTTGCATTCCATTCAGACTCTGAGAAATCATATTGACTTGCTGAGTCAATATTTTGTTCTGAGCCAATATGGCATTCAGAGTATCAATTTCAAGAACTCCCTTCTTCTGAGGCGTCCCATTACTCACAGGATTCCTCTCAGAAGTATACATGAACTGGTTATTAGCAATCATGTCAATGAGTTCTTGAGCTTCTGCAGGCATTTTCTTTAGGTGAATGGATCCACCTGCAGAAGTATCCAATGACATCTTAGCTAATTCAGACAGACCATCATAGAATACATCCAGGATGGTTCATTCTGAAAGCATGTCAGAAGGACACTTTTTGGTCAGTTCCTTGTATCTCTCCCAAGCTTCATAGAGGGATTCACCTTCTTTCTGTCTGAAGGTTTGAACATCCACTCTAAGCTTACTCAGCTTTTGAGGAGGAAAGAACTTGGCTAAGAAAGCCTTGACCAGCTTATCCCAAGAGTTCAGGCTATCTTTAGGTTGAGAATCCAACCATATTCTAGCTCTGTCTCTTACAGCAAACGGAAAAAGCATGAGCCTGTAGACTTCAGGATCTACTCCATTAGTCTTAACAGTATCACAGATCTGCAAGAATTCAGTTAAGAACTGAAAAGGATCTTCAGATGGAAGTCCATGAAACTTGCAGTTTTGTTGTATCAGAGAAACTAATTGAGGTTTCAGCTCAAAATTGTTTGCTCCAATGGCAGGAATTGAGATGCTTCTTCCATGTAAATTGGAATTAGGTGCAGTAAAGTCACCAAGCATCCTCCTTGCATTATTATTATTATTTTCGGCTGCCATCTCCTCTTCCTGTTCGAAAATTCCTGTAAGGTTATCTCTGGATTGTTGTATTTTAGCTTCTCTTAGTTTCCTTTTCAGAGTCCTTTCAGGTTCAGGATCTGCTTCAACAAGAATGTTCTTGTCCTTGCTCCTGCTCATATGACAAAGAAGGGAATAACAAAGAAAATATGGAATCCTCTATGTCACAGTATAGAGATTCCTTTGTGTGAGTAGAAGAAGAAAAGAATGTAATGTAAGGAAAGAGAAGGGAGGAGAATCCAAACACAAGGGTGAGGAGAGCAGAGATATGAGATGAAGAGAGGTGTTAGTAAGTAATTAAATAAATAGAAGAAGATGAGAGATAGAAGTTTTCGAAAATTAATTTTTGAAAAAGAGTTAATGATTTTCGAAAATTAAGATAAAATTAAAATTAAAATTAAAAATTAAAATAATTAATTAATTAAAAAGAATTTTTTGAAAAAGAGGGAGGTATTTTCGAAAATTAGAGAGGGAAGAGTAGTTAGGTGGTTTTGAAAAAGATAAGAAACAAACAAAAAGTCAATTAGTTAGTTGAAACAAATTTTGAAAATCAATTTTTAAAAGATAAGAAGTTAAGAAGTTAGAAAAGATATTTGAAAAAGATAAGATAAAAAGATATTTTTGAAAAGATGTGATTGAAATTAGTTTTGAAAAAGATTTGATTTTTTAAAATCACAATTAATGACTTGATTCACAAGAAATCACAAGATATGATTCTAGAACTTAAAGTTTGAATCTTTCTTAACAAGTAAGTAACAAACTTGAAATTTTTGAATCAAAACATTAATTGTTGATGATATTTTCAAAAATATGATGTAAAATTAAGAAAAAGATTTTTAAAAAATAATTTTAAAATTTTCGAAAATAAATAAGAAAAATGAAAAAGATATGATTTTTGAAAAAGATTTTGAAAAAGATAAGATTTTTAAATTGAAAATTTGATTTGACTCATAAGAAACAATTGAATTTTAAAAATTTTTGAAAAAGTCAATCCAAATTTTCAAAATTTATGAGAGAAAAAAGGAAAGATATTTTTTTGATTTTTGAATTTTTAATGATGAGAGAGAAAAACATGAAAAAGACTCAATGCATGAGAATTTTAGATCAAAACAATGAATGCATGCAAGAATACTATGAATGTCAAGATGAACACCAAGAACACTTTGAATGTCAAGATGAACACCAAGAACTTATTTTTGAAAAATTTTTAAGAAAAGAAAAACATGCAAGACACCAAACTTAGAAATTTTTAATGCTTAGACAATATGGATGCAAGAATGCATATAAAAAACACCATACAACACAAAACAATATAATATAAAGATCAATCAAGAAGGTTTATCAAGAACAACTTGAAGATCATGATGAATGCAATGCATGAATGCAATTTTCGAAAAATGCAAGATGAGTATACAATTGACACCAAACTTAAAATTTGACTCAAGACTCAAACAAGAAACACAAAATATTTTTGGTTTTCATGATTTTATGATTTTTTTGTATTTTCTTTTAATTTTTTTCGAAAAACATATGGAAAAAGAAAATAAGAAATCCAAAATCTTTAAGAAGAATTCCAGGAATCTTTCAATATTAGCCCAAAGCTCCAATCAAAGGGTTGGACATGGCTTAATAGCCAGTCAGCTTTAGGATGGAATTACATGCATTGTGGTGATTAGTTGAAGACCAATCCCAAAGCAGTTTGGATATGGCTTTATAGCCAGATAGGATTCAACATGTTACCATGAAACTCTAGAATTCATTCTTGAATGTTTTGAAGTCATAGAATAATTAAAAATTTTTTTTTTCAAATATTAATTGGGAAAAACGAAAAAGAAGGAAATATTTTTGAAAAGTTTTTGAAAACTTTTTGAAAACAAAATGAGAAGAAAATTACCTAATCTGAGCAACAGGATGAACCGTCAGTTGTCCAAACTCGAACAATCCCCGGCAACGGCGCCAAAAACTTGGTATGCGAAATTGTTACTCTGAGGTTGTAAAATTTGTTGTTCGTTCTCTCCCTGGCAATGGCGCCAATAACTGGTGCACAATACCATGGTCCAAACATAACTTCACAACTTCGCACAACTAACCAACAAGTGCACTGGGTCATCCAAGTAATAAAACCTTACGTGAGTAAGGGTCGATCCCACGAAGATTGTCGGCTTGAAGCAAGCTATGGTCATCTTGTTAATCTCAGTCAGGTGGATATCAAATGGTTATGGAGTTTTCGAATAATAATAATAAATAAACAGAAAATAAAGATAGAAATACTTATGTAATTCATTGGTGAGAATTTCAGATAAGCGTATAGAGATGCTTTCGTTCCTCTGAATCTCTGCTTTCCCGCTGTCTTCATCCAATCAGTCTTACTCCTTTCCATGGCAAGCTTTCTGTAAGGGCATCACCGTTGTCAATGGCTACATCCCATCCTCTCTGTGAAAATGGTCCAAATGCTCTGTCACGGCATGGCTAATCATCTGGAGGTTCTCGATCATACTAGAATAGGATTTACTATCCTTTTGCGTCTGTCACTACGCCCAGCACTCGCGAGTTTGAAGTTCGTCACAGTCATTCAATCCCTGAATCCTACTCGGAATACCACAGACAAGGTTTAGACTTTCCGGACTCTCATGAATGCCGCCATCAATCTAGCTTATACCACGAAGATTCTGATTAAGAGATCCAAGAGATATTCATTCAATCTAAGGTGGAATGGAAGTGGTTGTCAGGCACGCATTCGTAGGGGAATGATGATGATTGTCACATTCATCACATTCATATTGAAGTGCGAATGAATATCTTATAAGCGGAATAAGTTGAATTGAATAGAGAAACAGTAGTACTTTGCATTAATTCGTGAGGAACAGCAGAGCTCCACACCTTAATATATGGAGTGCAGAAACTCTACCGTTGAAAATATATAAGTGATGAAGGTCCAGGCATGGCCGAATGGCCAGCCCCCAAACGTGATCAATATGATTCAAAGATGAACTAAAAATCATAGGATGTCTAAAAGACTAGTAAAAAGTTCTATTTATACTAAACTAGTTACTAGGGTTTACAAAAATAAGTAATTGATGCATAAATCCACTTCCGGGGCCCACTTGGTGTGTGCTTGGGCTGAGCTTGAAGTTTACACGTGCAGAGGCTTCTTCTGGAGTTGAACGCCAAGTTGTAACGTGTTTTTGGCGTTCAACTCTGGTTCGTGACGTGTTTCTGGCGTTTAATTCTAGACTGCAGCGTAGAACTGGCGTTCAACGCCCTTTTGCATCATCTAAACTCGGCCAAAGTATGGACTATTACATATTGCTGGAAAGCCCTGGATGTCTACTTTCCAACGCAATTAAAAGTGCACCATTTTGAGTTCTGTAACTCCAGAAAATCCACTTTGAGTGCAGGGAGGTCAGAATCCAACAGCATCAGCAGTCCTTCTTCTACCTCTGAATCTGATTTTTGCTCAAGTCCCTCAATTTCAGCCAGAAAATACCTGAAATCACAGAAAAACACACAAACTCATAGTAAAGTCCAGAAATGTGAATTTAACATAAAAACTAATAAAAACATCCCTAAAAGTAACTAGATCCTACTAAAAACATACTAAAAACAATGCCAAAAAGCGTATAAATTATCCGCTCATCAATAGGCTCCTTGCTTTACTTAGCTTTGTTATGGCTGAAGTTAATGAGAAATTCTGGTAATGAAATTTTTTCTTCTTTGATGAGAAATTATTGTTCAATTAATTATGATCCTATTAAATCACTCCGATATTTTATTGTTATTGTGTATTCGCCAGCCTGTGCTTTAATCACTAAATGATATCAATTTTAGGGCTTTAAATTTGATTATTGTTGGTAGAATCTCAATTTAGGGAACTTAACATTAGATTCATAGTTATTATAGGTATTGGAGTTGGCTGAGAATGCTTCTATTCAATCAATTTACTGCTAGGTTTTTCACAATGCTTCGAATTACCTTGACTTTTTCTTTTTCTCTGCTTAAATAAACTTACTTCTTCAAGGAGGAGGAAGAGGTTGATAGATTCAGCAAAGTTCAAGAAAGTTTCTTGACAAGTTCTTCAACTCTCAGTATACTTGAATTCATGTTAGTGGTCAAAACTGTTATACTTAGATCTTTCATAAAAATAAAGCAATTAGTAATGTGTTGTGTCCAGTAGAAATTCTTTTTCTTTCCATTTTTTACATTGATAAATTCCTATCTATAAACTCTACTTCTCCATGCTCGGTGTTTCGGTTTATCAATGTTTTCTCCATGCTCATTGCATCATAGGTGTAACACCCCGTTATCCCAAGCCTTACCTCTAGCCGTAAAGCAAAGGATAACAAAGTGCCACGACAGTTCTAAAGCTTACAATATATAATATATATCCAAGAATTTATATAACTAGAAGCCCGGTGAAGGAGTAAAGCTCAAAGTCGCATAAAACGGAAATATGAGACGCAAAACATTCACACACAATAACTAAAATGCGTAGGCATGGACATAACAAGACATAATATGTATATATATATAAAACTTTGTAGATAGCTCTAGGATACACAAGGTAATAACTAAATTATATATATATATATATATATATATATATATATATATATATATATATATATATATATATATATATATATGAGTATGATATACCAAAAAGAGGACTAGTCATAGCCTGTGGAGTTTAGGCCGGCTAGTCAAACTGAAATACAAAAGGGTTTTTGAAGTTTAAGACAGCTTATACAACTTATCTCTCAAATAAAGCCTCTAAGGCAATAAAGTCTAAAATAAAAAGGTGAGAGAAAGTACTACAACAAATAATTAAAATACAAGAGAGTGCATAAGATCCTCCGCTCTGTCACCATATCTGCAAACTCACTGAGGTGGGTTGCGACCTATATCTGAAAAACAACAACAACAACAACAACAATAACAACAACAATAACAACAGAATATGGTATGAGAACCGAAGGTTCTCAGCATGGTAACTGTCCCCAGTAATGTAAGATATAAGATTCCAGGATGCCAGAGGTAATACTAGAACTTCACATCGATACAGAATATTCAAGCTTAAAACAAATAATTAACTTAAACCGTAAACAGGATATTCTAACTTAAGGAATTTCTAACTAACATAGCACCGCTGTCCCACAGCCTTCGCCAGCCTAACTTTCATGCGATCCCATCGCCACCGCCTACCAAACCTCCTCAATCTCAGCAGAAAACACAAGTAATAGAGACAAGTAAAGCAAAAGTAAAGTACATGTACAACAAGTCGAACAATTAGCAAGTAAACATGTGGTTCATTTAGGCATAACAGAAATTAAGCAAAGCAAACAAACAGGTAGAAGATGCATATGATGAATGCCTTTCCTATTGGCTCGTGATATCACTTGTCGGTCTATAAATGCCAACCTGGCACATCCTCCCAGATGTAGCCTTTCTGCCATGCCAGAGATATAGTGCCATGCACACTCATGTAGCAGAAAATTTGCCACGCGAGAGATATAGTGCCCTGCACACTTCATGCAGCAGAGAAGGTTATGTAAGCAGGATTAACCACCGTCCTTACACCGGCACCGCGACCTCGACAAGCGGGAGACTGCCACAGCCCTTGCCCGAGACACATAACGACTCAACAGTCTCAACATAAAATAATATATCAGTGGTTTTCAGAAATCATTTTTAGTACTCAGTAAAGTCATTTTTCAACTCCGAGTCCTAAACTCGTCTCAACCACCATCTATTCATAATTCCACAACTCATCACATTAATCATTATTACATTACCCCGCCATCCCACTCAACTAATCCATCCTCAGTACCCCAGAAACCTAAGTCTCTGTCTTCTAAATTCATACATGAATTACCAATTTTGTTCACTAACCCATCTCTATTAGTCTTAAAGCCTAATTACTGGTTAGCAATATTAAATAGTAGATAAAGAAATTTGGAAGGCTAGAGAACCCATGAAAAACGAAGAAAAAAGTATTTTTCGGCAACAGGCTCTGTGCACACGCACGCCCTTGTATGCGTACGCACACTCAAAAATTGGACCATTCCGTGTACGCACTCATGTGTCGCGTACGCAAGCTGGCAAGTCATTTATGATCGCCCGCGTATCCTGTCATGGGGCCACATACGCATCCTTAAGTTTTTGGCCTATCCCACATATGCATGCATGTGCCACGTACGCGAGAAAGCTTGGTAGAGACGCACATCCGCGTACGAAGATGTCCGTGGTGCGCGGAATTAAACTTCACACAACTGAACCAGCAAGTGCACTGGGTCGTCCAAGTAATACCTGAGTGAGTCAGGGTCGATCCCATGAGGATTGTGATTTGAAGCAAGCTATGGTTATCCTATAGATCTTAGTCAAGCAGATAGAAAAGTTGGTTGGTTGTTTAAAGCGCATAAAATTAAAATAAAGAAAATGTTACTCAATTGATGGTGAAAAAAATGTTAAGGAGATAGTTAAGGCTTGGAGATTCTTTGTTCTTCTGGATCAATTCAGTTTTACTATCTCCTCCAACTGTGAATGATTCCTTCTATGGCAGGCTGTATGTGATCAACGCCTTTCTTGAGAGGTCGCCAATGCTCCTCCAGATCTGAACCTCAGGGTTAGTACGGATCCAGTCTGATTGAGGGTGAAGCTCCTGCAGTCCATTCCCCTTCATGATCCTACTCAAAATGCTATAAACAAGGTCGAATCTTCCGGATCAGAGAATGCTACGTCTTTGGTTCTAGCCTTTACCATAAAGACTCTAATATTACCATACCTCGACTGAGCTGGTGTCTCGAGAAGTCCCCAACGAAGTCGTGGTTTAGCCGTCTAAGAGATGTATAATCAAGCTAGTGGTTCATCATTGTTCGATGAAAGACTCACTTTGAACCCATATAGAATGAGATAACCTTTTGCCAGTTCAAGGCATTCACAATGATGAAGAACGAAGATACATCTTAGAATAGAGAATCAAACACGGATTGAAGATAAAACAGAAATACTTTATTAATCCATAAAACTCAGCAGAGCTCCTCCCCTCAACTTAGGAGGTTTAAAAACTCATACTGATAGAAAGTACAATGTAAACGTGTAAAGTGGTGGAAGAAGCTCTGAAAAGTGTAAAAGTTCTCAAATAAATACTAGACTAATGACTAAGGAGTACATAAGAAGGGTAAAACAGTCTTTTAGTGTAAAACTCCACTTCTGGGGCCCTGATGAGTCCATATTTGATGGTATACTTTGACTCAAATTGGATGGATTCTAACACATGAACTCACACTTAAGCACCAAAATAGCATACTTTTGTGTTTAATCCCTAGTTTGATCCTAAATGTACAAACATGCGATTTTGTGCTTTAATAGAGCAATTTAATCCCACCTTTGTGCCATTCGATGCCGTGATATGGTTTGTGAGTGATTTCAGACCTTGAAGGCAAGAATGGATGGGCAAAAGTAGAGGAAATCATGTACAAGGGAGAAAACATGAAGAAAACAAAGAAAGCACACACAGCAACGTGTGCGTGCGCACGAGTGCCTGTGCGTACGCACAGGAGAATTTCTAGCTGCGTGTGCGGACGCACACGTCTGTGCATCCGCACAGGTCCCAACACGTGATTTCATTAATGAAACACGTGACTTGCTTTTTATGAGGCCTTTTGGGCCATTTTGGAAGGATGGAAGGCTGAAATGGAAGGCTATATAAAGGGGATATCAACACATTTGAAGGCATTAGGTTTTAGTTTAGTTTTTCTTAGTATTAGGAAGCTTCCATAGGAGTAGGAGTAGGAGTAGTGTAGCTTTGCTTTCTTAGGGTTTATCAATTTCTATTGTAGCATTTTATAGCAAGTTTGATCTTTGATTTTACTTCTTCAATTGTAAGTACTCTCAATTTCCTCTTTAATTCAAGCACTTTTACTTCCATCTCCTTTTGGTTCAAGTTACTTTGTTCATATTGCAATTTTGTGTTACTTGAAGTTTTGACTAATGAATTTTACCTTTCATGATTCCATTACGTTTGATTGCTTGTTTGTGTTTGGTTTGGTTGATAGTTGGTTATAGTTTTCTATTTTACTTTGCAATTTCCCATGTTTTATTCTTATGCACACAAGGTGTTTGTGAAAATGTCAACCTTAGATTCTGAGTAGATTTTCCCACCTTGGCTTGTGGTTTGAGTTCCTAGGATACTAGAGTCATAATATCCGACATTTAGTGATAATTTTTGGGTAGTTAGTTGACTCTTGTTTTCATTGACGCTAGCCTTTTTTCAACTAGTTTGATAAGTTGGTTAGGACTTATGGATTAAGGTCAATTATGCTTGCTTGACTTACTCCTCGATGGTTGGGGTTGACTAGGCGAGATTGACTCATCATAATTACCATAGTTGTGGTTATGGCGATGATAGGATTCCTTGGATCCTCATTCCCAAGTCAAGGCTTTTTCATTGCATTTATAGCATTTTCACTAAGTTTTGATCTTGTCTCCCCTTTACTTGCATAAAGTACAATTTTGAGTATTCCTTAGTTTTTTTATTGCTTACGTTCTTTTAATCTTTCATTTCTTCCTTGAAAATCCCCTTTTCCCTATCCCTCACAACCGAAAGAGAAAACATTTCATTTGCATTCCTTGGGAGAACGATCCGAGGTTTCATTACTCTCGGATAATTTGTTTTGAATTTATTATTTGATTTGAGCATTACTTATTGGCTTGGAACTATACTTACAATGCCAACCTTATTTTGAGATAAAATTCCTAGCCTACGATTTTGTTCACTCATCAAATTTGGCGCCGTTGCCGGGGAATGCAAACGGTGTTATATCTTTTGGTTGTTGTGAATATGTTAATAGTGTAAATAGCACTTTTTGTTTGTTTGTTTGCTTTTGTTAATAGGTTTTTGTTTATATTTTCTTAATGACTTTTTCACACTATCACCACAATGCACCCCAATGGAACCAAACACTTACCTTTATAATTACCAATCTTACACACCATTACCTCACTACATACAAAACCCTTACCCTCATGAGTTTGATTGTCAACCTTCATCACCTTAATCTTTATCTTCATACATGGATCAAGCCATACAAGAAGTACTTTTCATGCTCATTCAAGAACAACAAGAGTTCCAGAAGAAGCAAGAGCAAGTCATGTCCACCTTAGCAAAAGCTTTGGATCATTTAGCTTCATTGCGTTCATACCACAAGCAAGAGATTTCGGTGGACGAATGCGTGGAACCAAGTGAAAAGTGTGGAGTGAAAGAAGAATCGTAAAATCAAGAAGAAGAAGTTGAGTCACAACATGAAGTGCAAAAGGAGATAAATGAAGTATTGGTCGGAATTAATCAAGAGGATTCCATCATTCAAGATTTTTGTCCAACTTGGGTAATTCCTTCTATGACCTTCATGAACCTCTATCATTAGATTTGGAAGGAGATATTGATGTGGATTTCACACAACCTCCAATCTTTGACTTGAGTGATGATGAAGAAGAGTCTAAAGAGGTTAAGGAAGATTCCATTTGCCAAGAAGTGAAGACTTCTCTAACAAGCTTCTTAGGCCCACATCAATATGCCGTTTTGGAAATGGATGATCAACTTCGAAACCTTCTTGGAGTAATGGATGGTGAAGAGGAGAATGTTAATTGGCAAGGGAATGAGAAGTTCATCCATGGAGATAATTTATCTTTTGGTGTAAGAGTCAATTTAATGGATTCCGGGGAGTGCACAATCTTGGCAATGGTGATAGAAGAACTCAAGTATGGGATCCGGCAATTAATTTCAAGAGTCAATACTTGAAGATCCTAGATGCTAGCTTGAAGTCTCTTAAGAGTTTGATGAAATTCATTTGAGACCCCGGAGGTCAAATCAATAGCAAACTTGGTTGGAGATTTAAGGAGGAGTGGAACCATAAGCCGCCCTAACAAGGATCTCCTCACCAAGTCCAACTTAGGACTATAAACCAAAGTGCTAGGTGGGAGATACCCCACCATGGTAATATCTTTCTAACCCTCTCTTTTTTAGCTTTTGTTTCATGAATAATGGGTTAGTTGCTTGGTTGGTTGTTTTATTTTGATGTTTGTTAAGTAGTTTTCGGTAAAATAAGGTGTTTTTGGGAGTTTTGTGATGTTTTGGGGCTTGAAAACCTGTTTGGGATATCAAGTTTGATGCCTTAGAGCCAAAATTTTTGTTGCAGGAACAGAGACCTGTGCGCCTGCACAGCAATGTGCGCACGCACGCCCCCTACAGCTTGCTCTGTTTGCAGCACAGGCACGCTTTGTGCGTGTGCACACCACCTTTTTCTCCCTTCTATGCATCCGCACACTGTGGTGCGGCCGCACTTTCAAAAAAAAAAACGTGCGAGCACTTGATAAACCACTATTTTATGGTTTATATTGTGCTAAATTGAGTGGTTTTTCATCCATTATTCTCACGCTTATTCATAGAAATCGCATGTTTTACGTTTTCCTTCCTAATTTTGTGCTATGATTGAAAACATGTTTCTTTGGCCTTAAATTTATTAATTTTAATCCTCCCTTTATACCATTCGATTCCGTGATATGTGTGTTAAGTGATTTTAGAGATTACAGGGCAGGAATGGCTTAGAGGATGGAGAGGAAGCATGCAAAAGTGGAAGGAATACAAGAAGTTGAAGGAATTGCAAAGCTGTCCAGCCTGACCTCTTTGCACTCAAACGGTCATAACTTGAGCTACAAAGGTCCAAATGATGCGGTTTCAGTTGTGTTGGAAAGCTAACGTTCGGGGCTTCGAAATGTTATATAATTTGCCATATTTTCTCTGAGGATAAGTGATGCGAATGCGTGCATCACGTGGACGCATCGCATCTGCGAAAATCAGCGTATTTGAATTCGCATCCAGCAATTTCTGGGCTGTTTTTGACCCAGTTCTGTGCCCAGAAAACACAAATTAGAGGCTATAAAGTAGGAGAATGCATTCATTCATCATTGAACAATTCATACAACATTCATAATTCATAATTTTAGGTTTAGATGTAGTTTTAGAGAGAGAGAGAGGCTCTCTCATCTCTCTTAGGAATTAGGATTAGGATTTCTCTTATTTTAGGATTGCCTCTTCAATCACAGGTTCAATGTACTTTAATTTATTTTCTCTTCTACTTTTATTTACTTTATCACTTAATTTATTTACTTTCCCAATTTGATTTATGAATTTTCCCATGTTAGAATTGATATCTTTATTTAATATAATTTGAGGTATTTCATACTTATGATTGCTTTCTTTAATTTATTAATGCTTCTAAATAATCCAAATTATTTTCATTCAAGTAGAATTTCTTCCCTTTTGGCTTTTGGTTGAGTAATTGGTGACACTTGAGTTATCAAACTTAGCAGTTGATTGGAAATTGAGATTGCTGATTGATTTGGATCGCTCTAAAGCTAGTCTTTTCACAGGAGTTGACTAGGACTTGAGGATCAAATTAATTAGTCCACTTGACTTTCCTTTATTTAGTAAGGGTTAACTAAGTGGGAGCAGAATCCAATTCTCATCACACCTGATAAGGATAACTAGGATAGGATTTCCAGTTCTCATACCTTGCCAAGAGTTTTCTTAATTATTAATTAATTTTTCTTGTCATTTAAATTACTTGTTCCTTATTTCAAAAACCCAAAATTCTACCTTTTCCATAACCAATAATAAATCATACTTCCCTGCAATTCCTTGAGAAGACGACCTGAGGTTTAAATACTTCAGTACTAAATTTTATTGGGTTTTGTTACTTGTGACAACCAAACTTTTGTACGAAAGGATTCTCTGTTGGTTTAGAAAATATACTTACAATGCGATTATTCTTTTAAAAATTCTTTACCAACAGAAGTCCGATCGTCAAAATGGCGCCGTTGCTGGGAAATTACAAACGTGTGCCTTATTATTGGTTATTGTAAATATTTGCTTTTTGCTTGTTTATTTGTTTTTATTTTTGTTTTTATTTTTGCTTTTTCGTAAATTAAGAGGTTATTGGTTTTTATTTAGTTATTAAAATTTTCGAAAATAATGTTCCTTGTTCTTTCTTGATCTTCAAGTTGTTCTTCGTGTTCATCTTGACCTTTAAGTTGTTCTTGGTTGTTTTCTTCGTTTTGATCTAAAAATTTTAAGTTTGGTGTCATTTTATTATTTTTCTCTTTCCTCATTAAATTCAAAAATATCTTTTCTCTTTATTTTAATTGATTTTTTCGAAAATTACAAAAAAATCAGATTTTTATTTTAAAAATTTTATCTTATCTTATCTTAGTTTTAAATTTCAAAATTCAAATCTTTTTCAAAAATCATATCTTTTTCAAAATCTTATCTTATCTTATTTCAAAATCAAATTTCAAAGTTAAATATTTAAATTCCAAAATTCAAAATTCAAATTTCAAAAATTTAAATTTAAAATTTTAAAATCAAACCTTTTCAAAATTTAAACTTTTTTCAAATCTTTATCTTATATTGTTGTCAGTGTTTCTAGTTTTAGGAGTTTATTTTCATTAGTTTTTTTATTAGTTTTTGTTTTTATTTTCTTTAGCTACTATGAATTCTCACCCCTTTGGCTTTAAGTTTGGTTCCAATGTTGTTGTAAGGAATGGAAACTATAATGAAAATAGGCATCAAGGTTGGAAGAATCAAAAATGGGAGGAGCCACAAGGATTTGATCAACCTTCTTGGCAACAACCCCCTCCAGTGCGCTATAACCAACAACCATTCTGTGATGCATACCAAGACAATAGTTATGGTGGATCCTTTCGTGACAACCAACCTCCACCAAATTACTATGGTCAAGAGCCATTCCAAGGAGCATACCAAGATGACGAATATGGTGGACCCCCTTGTAGTTACCAACAAGGCCCACCATATGCTTATGAACCGCCTCCCTAACATACCTTTGAACCACCATACTCACAAGCCCCCTACAACCAAACACCTCCATATGACCCTAACCCATATCCACCATACCAACCACCGTATGAACCATACATGGAGCCACCCCAATTCTAACCCAATTACTCCCAAGAACCACCACCTCAATATACACCATATCCATATCCATCGACCCGAGAATCACAAGAGCGTCTCAAGGAAACAGTGGAAAAATTTCATGCAACCCTTCACCAACTGGAGCAAGCGATCAATCGATTACCTTCTCGACGTTCGGACACTCAAGGAACTCCCATGGCTTCATGTGGACAATCTAATGAAGAACGTAGCATGAAGGAGATACTAGAAACTCCGGTGGACAGTGAGCAGCATGACTTTGTATTGGAACAATTAGAGGAAGCCGTAATCGCTGAAGAGGAAGAAGTGGTCAAGGACTTAGGAGATGCAGAACGTCCATGGGAACCTCAAGTCACAGAACCCCCTTCTAAGGAGTTTGAAATTGATGTTGAGGAGGGTGTACAACCTCCAAGGCATATCATGGTTGAAGACTTTGAAGGGGATGATCAAGAGATGGATTCAATCATTGATGAATTCTTATCTACAATTGAATCCTCTCCCATTGGACTTGACATGGGGATTAAAGAAGAAGAAGCACAACCTCCCATGCCCTTGGTGAACAATGAAGGAGAGATCGAATTGGAAGAAAGCTACCAAGAGGAAGAGGTTGATATTGAAGAAACTTGCAAAGAGGTGGAAGTTGTCAAAGAAAAGGCCAAGGGAATGGAGCTGGAAATCACCTTGCCAAAGTTGCTGGAGACCTCTCCCCCAAAACCATCACCATCCATCCATTCATTCAAGTGGATAAATCTCTCATCTCTAAGCTTAATTAGCTCACTTGAATATGCTTTGCTTGAGACAGATGGGCAACTTAGAGCTTTTTGTAGCTATAAGAGTAAGCGGGAGATGGTTAGTGATAGGAATTGTCATGCAAGGTTCAATATAGTTGCATGCTCCAAATTGAAGTACAAAAGTTGGAACAAATCTCAATTGAATGGGTCTAGGAAGTCGTTTGGACACTTCAGTAAGAATTTAGATTGCTTGCCACCAGATTGGAACAATGATGATCAACACAAAGACGGGTGCAAAATCAAGGTTTGGGACCTCGGAATTCATTCTAGCAATCAACACTCTTGGGGCCTTGTCACTTGCTTAATCTTGATTGAAGGCTCTTTGCGCCTAGTTTGGGATCCCGGAGGCCATTGGAATTACAAACATTGGTGGAGATTCCTGGATGAGTTCAAGCACAAGCCACCATGACAAGGAGCTGACTAAATGTCCAACTTAAGGACTTTAACTAAAAGTACTAGGTGGGAGACAACCCACCATGGTATGATCGTTCAGTTTCAGTCTTAGTTTTATTTTACTTTATTCTATTTTTATTTTTGTTAATGACTCTTCTCATAATTTCTGCATATAGTCTGCATTCACATTTGCATTTGCATTCTGCACATATAAAAAAAAGGGAAAGCACGCGACCGCGTCGCTGATGCATCCGCGTCAAGGGAGAATAAGCGAAAAAAGAGAATTGAACAGAAAGTCACGCGAAAGCGAGGCTGGAGGCATGCCTTAGGCACAAATATGCCCACGCGACCACATCGCCGACACGTTTGCGTCGTTTGCGAAATAGCCTCCCCACGCGTCCGCGTCACCCACGCGAACGCGTGGCCCTGTAAAATCGACATAAATGGGTGTATGGCAGAAAGTTGTGATGGAGTGGGGATGGAACCTTGCTAGAAGCACAGACCCTACCACGCGAACGCATGCCCTACGCGTCCGCGTCATTTTCAAAATATGGCCATTCACGCGATCGCGTCAATCACGTAAATGCGTCACCCAGATTTTTGGCAAAATGCATTTAAAACAGAGAGTTGCGTGAACGCGAGGCTGCACTTGCGCCAATAGCACAAATTAGGTCATGCGATCGCGTGACCCACGCGTCCGTGTCACCTGAAATTATCACAAACCACGCGAACGCGTGACCCACGCGAACGCGTGACCCACGCGTCCGCATCGCTTGCACCGCACAACTTATCCATCTCAGCGCCAACTATCTTATCTTTTCTTTCTCCAAATCCTAAAATTCTTTCTTCCTCCTTTCTTACTTTCTTTTTCTTCGTTTATTTAACTTCTCATCCTTATTCTCTTTCATTCTATTTTCTTAGTTACATTTGCATACTTTCATTCACTGTATTTTAATTTTATACATATTTTTATTTTCTTTTCTAAATTTATTATTTTTTCCATTGGTGTTAAAATTTTCTTATTCAACTGTTGCATCTTTTCTTGAATTATTCTGGTGTTTCATAACCTGTTTTATTCTGATTGGGTATTCTTATTCATAAGTCAATGCTATTCTTTTATGATACCTGCATTCTATTTGTATTGATATGTACTTATACTACCTTGCATTACCCACACACTCCCCCTCATTGTTGCAAATTTTGCACCATTGATATGCCATGTGCTTCTATAGCTTTCTCACGTACATGTTGTAGTTACCATGTAAATGAGACCCTCATTATTTGGCATTAACCCAACCATATTTTATTTGTTTCCTATCTTTGTTTTTGGGTTACTTTTCTTCTTTTTTCTCTTCTTTCAGGATGGTCACCACGAAGGGAGGGAGAGGAAAAGCTTCTTAATGGGGAGACAAATAAGTCCATCTGCAATCCTTGGAAAAAAGCATCAGTTATAACTGCCCGTCCACTTGCACATCTCAGCATGCACCGAGGACGGTGCAATCTTTAAGTGTGGGGAGGTCGATACCGATCTCCATGGGTTAGTTATTTCCTATTTTAACACCAATGTTTAATTTTCTTTGAAGTTAGTTGTTGCATTTGCATGTTTGATTGCATGTTTGCTTGATTTTGAGCATTTAACCACTACTTGGTTGAAGTAATATTTTCTTTTTCAAGAAACTTTTTAGAGTATTTCACTAATTTTAATTAAACTTTTTGATAAAACTTGTTTGAAGAAATTTTATTTTGGAACATGGTTTAGAGCTCGAACACACAAAACCAGTGAGATTTTGAGCCTACTTGATTGGTTGCATCTTATCAACCAATATTTTATTATTTTGGTGTGTGTTGTTCTCTCTAAAATTGTGATCTTTGTCTTGCTTAATTCTATATTTCCATGGTTTGATGTATGTATGCACTTATATGATTGAGGCCTTGTTTCACTGAGCTTACATATCCATATGGCCTTACCCTTTCATTATCCTTTGCAAACCAATTTTGAGCCTATTTTACCCCGTTGTTCTTTACTTTAGCTCATCACTAACTCTAAGCGAAAAATAATAATGTCCTTAATTTGAATCCTTGGTTAACTTAGACTAAGTGAGAGTGCTTATGATTTAAGTGTGGGAAAAGTAGGTTTGGAAACGTTTGGTTTGGGAATTGAGTATGTTGGACTTTGTGTGAAAATGTGAAAAATGTTGAGGACATGTTTATGCATTCAATATCTTAATCATATGCATTGAAAAAGAAAAGAAAGAAAAAAAATTTAAGAAGAGAAAAATAGAAAAAGAAAAAAAAGGAAAAAAAATGAGAAAAAGAAAAGAAAAAAAAAGAGCAAATAATAAAAGGGGACAAAATGCCCCAAAGTAAATGGTGAAAGCAATGCATATGAGTTGTACTCAAATTCGGATGCATGAAT